>NW_013667779.1:106029-158250 GCF_000517525.1 Limulus polyphemus
TGGGCTACCCTTTTACCAACGAATAGTGGGATTGATCGTCAAATTTTATAGCTCCCACGGCTGAAAGAACGAGCATGTTTGGTGGGACGGGAATTCGAACCCGCGTATTGCGAGTTCAGTGCTCCTAACCATGTGGCCAAGCCTGGATGAAGGGAATGGATCCTCTCACTACAAGCTCTGTCAGTGTGACCATGTTCATAACCACAAAGTAACCATCAAGGTTTACATACTATATCTCGCAACACTATACACTTGTTTATATTTAAGTTTGTTATTTTATTGCTCTTTGAACCATGTCTAACCAAGAATCCCGCCACACAAGTTATAAATCACTCGGTGAACGTGCAGCTTGCGCTACTGTAGCGAGTTTAGTAACGCACAAGCTGTTTGCGAGTATACCTCGTGAAGGATATTTATTGTTATTATTCATTATCTTATCTAACGTAATAAGTTGCTAATTTTGTATTTTAGTTACTTTTGTAACAATAGATAAAGAATACACATGAAAAACAAGAAATGTAGTCAGTGATGTAGTGGTAAAATTATTTGTGCTAGAACATATAATTGTATAATGGTTTTGTGTAATTGGTAAAATGCAAAATCCTAAACACTTCTTATATTTGACTTATGTTCTAAACATTTCCTAATTAAAATATGACCTAAAATCAAGCATACATTTTACCTTCTTTTCATTTATGCATTGCTTCTATGTAAATAAATTAGTTTGTTTGTTTTTTAGTTTCGCGCAAAGCTAAACGAGGCTATCTGCGCTAGCCGTTCCTAATTTAGCAGTGTAAGACTAGAGGGAAGGCAGCTAGTCATTACCACACACCGCCAACTCTTGGGCTACTCTTTTACCAACGAATAGTGGGATTGACCGTCACATTATAATGCCCCACGGCTGAAAGGGCGAGCATGTTGGTGGAAGGGGGATTCGAACCCGTGGCTTGTGAGTCGAGCACCCTAACCACCTGGCCATGCCAGGCCAATAAATTAGTAAAATTAGTCCTAGTGTATTATAAACGTGATAGTCAAATCCCACTATTCCATTAAAGTAACCCAGGAGTTAGCAGCAGGTGCTGCTTACTGCCCTTTTTTTCAAGAGTACTCAAACATGAAACATTTTAAAATACAATAATTTATACTGGTTAGTGTGATGAATAATGTTTTTTTTAAGGTTCGTGGTTTACATTCCGTTGCAACAAAGTCGTACTTCATACTTTGGGGGCGTGTGTGCGTTATAAGAGTGGCAGTTAGATCTCCCAGTTTAATTAGAGTAGCCTGAGAGTTAGCACTGGATGATACTGACTAGCTGCTTCTTCTCTAGTCTATCAATTGTACTTTATAGAAGTGACAGTCAAATACCACTATTCAATTAGAAGAGACCAAGGGTTAGCATTGGGTGCTGTTGACTAGCTGCCTTCCATCTAGTCTATCCTTTCAACACTAGAGATGGCTAGCACAGATAGTCCATGTGTGTGTGTAAATATGTGTCAAATATCAGAAACAAATAATCTTCTTTACCAAGACACATTATTTTCTGTTATCATGTTTCACAAAACTCTCTTCTATTAAATTTTATTCTTTAGTGTAGTGTTTCTCAACCAATGTGCCATCAGACCTGAACAAGTGTGCCTTAGAGTTTTAGAAAAGTCACACATGAGAAAAATGAATAAATGACATGTACCTTTTATATAAATTAGTTTTGTGAACAGAATCAGAGTGTGTGTTCTATGTTGTTGCTTTTTTGCTGTAGAGGCAAGGTATGTTACATCACTCTATGCACTAAAGACCTTGTTGTTCACGTGGTAATAACAGCCGTGTGTTTGGCGAATTTTTATAAGATGATTGAGGGGGTGGGGTCACATAACATTTTTATTAAAGTGTGTCTTGGGCTGGAAAAGGTTGGAATACTGCTTTAGTACACCAAATGAAGCCATCCAACTTTACACATTCTAAAGGGAAATTTGTTTCTTATATTTTATAGTACATACTATAGCAAATTTCTATTAACATTATACACTCGATTATTTAACAATTGTCTGTTCTTCAAGCACCTCAAATATTACGAAAATACAAATAGAAACTAACGAGTATTCTAGCTTGTTCAGTCTAATTATTGTTCATGTAGTAATGTATTTTTTAAATTGGTGTTAAAATCGTTTTGAGGACAAGTTCGAGATAAGGAAGGAGAGAGTTATGGTATTTGCATACTGCATATCTTGCTCTATTATATTATATACTTCATATCTACAAAAAGTGTTAACTTTTCTATATTTTCTTTTGAAACATACTACATCCAGTTGAGGTCATTGTTTAATTTAGCCTGAGTCAGTGCTTTCTGTAGCAGTATCTGATCACATAAGTTATTAACTGTTTCATGTGCTAGTTGTTTCGCATTCCACTTTACTTCGTGTGGTATAAAGGATTGCTTTACAACAGTCACGTGATTGGTTAGCTACAAAGAGAGTATGGATTGTGAACTTTTTGCTTTTTTAAGGCAATCTCCTTTCTGTCTTTAAAAAAGAAGGGACTTGTTTCTGGTAAATTGCAATAGATTATATTTGAGTGTGGAAATAAATTTGTGGCTATATCTAAGAAATATCACTTACAGGATAAAGATAGTCATCTCCAGCTTTGGTTCTGATAGAGAAATTTTGGGGATGAACGTAATGTGGAAACTATTGATCAATTTTACTTGTGCAAGAGATGAACTTATGTTATATTGGAAAGTTGTCCAATATCAGTCAAACCAAATCCAGGAACAGTGAACTGCATGAAAGTGTATGTGGGAGAGATAATAACAGTATCTTTATATTTTTTTATGGTTCCATGGTATTCTATGAATGAGGTACAATGCATCAGTACCATGTTTTGTGGTTATAGAACCCACACATAAAATGTAATGTTTCCTGTCCAGAAAGCAAGCAGCATTAGTTCAGGTAGTTATCTGTTTGGGAAGGGATGAAGTACCAGAGCTGTTCTGCAATTATGGGTGAACTTTTATCCAGCTTCATGCTGGAATTGCCAAAAATACAGTTACTGAAATAAAAGTAACCATGGCTAGTGGTGACACTAGGGTTGCATCAGTTGCATTACATCTGACATGAGTGCACAGCTGCTAACAAATTTGGGAACATTGGCCTGTGACTATGCAAACAATCTTAAACACAGTTACAACAAGTCAGTGACTACATACATGCATCTAAGAGAAAACACAGTTTTATTCGGTGTTTTCTCATAAGATTGAATACGAATGTTCATGAATGGATGAAATTATTAGTGTTAAATTTATAACAGTAGCTTAGACATCATATCAACATAAGCTTGGCTTATCCAGTGTCTTATTTGATTATGATAATATTTTGAAGCATGCAGGCTGAAATATTTTGTAAGCATACAGTTTCCTGAATATTTTCTTGACATTATTTCAGTGTAAGGTGTAGATAAGATGCAGGCTGTGAGTATAAAGCCAGAAGCAGAAAGTAACACCTGTAGGGCAGCATATTATAACTTCAACATTGCTAGTACGAAACTTGTATCTGGAAGAAAGCTCCAAGGGAAAGATGATGAAAATGTTAGTAGGTTCTAACAGTAAACATAGAGATTGACACTTATACAGCAGTTAGCTCCAATCAGCTATTATGTGTAGGGACCAAATATTTACAGTTTCAATATATCTCCTTTTCTACTAAACCTGATCATTGTAAATGTGACAACCAAATTGTATTGAAAGAAAATCACCTGGGTTGGAGTGTAAGTTGTGTTTAATGTTGTCTGGCTGGGGAAAACAGTGAAAAACACAGCTACAGGTATTGATGAAGTAGAAAGCTTTGGAGGGACTGAGAAGTTCATAGGTGTTATGTATACATTTTCTACAGGTGTTAAAGTCATGAGTACACATGAAACTTGTAGACATTTCGCTTGACCAACAAACTAATTTTAGCATTATGCCTCTAAAATTAATTTTAAGGCAGAGCATGGTTGTAACCATACAATTATGACTCTTTTTTTTTTTTACAATTTCTGAACAATCAGGATTTGTCTGACCATATGCTTTCAATTTGGACATATTTCCATCCTTAACTCTATGGGGCTAGGTTTACCATCAGGACAGACCATGCTGCATGACGCTGGTTAAGATCATTAAAGAACCCAGCGGGACAACTAGCAAATTGGATCAGAAAGATAGACCAGTTTAATTATGATATTGAATACAGAGAAGGCAAATCTCATGGAAATGCCAACGCACTGAGCTGAAGACCCTGCAAAAATGACTGCAGACATTGCTGCAAAAGAGAGATTGAATTAACCAGGTGCCATCAAGCTGAAGTCAAAGTGACTGAAGGAGTCGATGATGGTGAAGTGAAACCAAGTATATATATTAAAGCAGAACAGGAAAAAGACCAAGATTTGAAGCCAATAATTGATTTTCTAAAAGCAAGTGTTTTCGCCCTGCTTGGGAGAAGGCGTCTATCTTAAGCCCTGTGACAAAGAACTATTGGGCACAATGAGACCAGTTGAAGCTTGAAGATGGTAGTCTTCTCCGGAGATGCGAAAGTGACGACCTGGCAAACAGTTATACCGAGAAAGTTACAGGAAGTTATGCTGCATCAATAACATGATAGTTTAACAGGAGGACATCTTGGAGTTAAGAAAACATTGAGTCACATACAACAGATATTTTTCTTAAACTGTTAACATTTCATGCGTGTACAGATACTAAAGGAGCGATAAATGATATAAAAACAAACGGATTGTTTGGTTTAGACAAGTTTTATTTTCTTTGTTTTCTAAATGTTATGTTAGATTGAATAATCATATACAAATAAAACATTCGAAGCTCGTTCAAGTGTATGTTCATGAACACAACCAGTAAAATGATTCTGTTGAGAAGTTCTTCACTAGTTTTTCAAGTGCTGACCATCAAGAGGTTAATTTGCTGCTGTGTTAACCATGTAAGATAACATCATTCTTACACAGTCGAGTAGATATAATGCACAATGTAGATCTTATAAAAGAAATCTATGTTTTTGGTTAGTCTTTTTCAGAGAAATTGTTTGTTTGTTTTTAATTATGCACAAAGCTACACAAGGGCTATCTGTGCTCTGCCCACCACGGGTATCGAAACCCGGTTTCTAGCGTTGTAAGTCCGCAGACATACCGTTGTGCCACTGGGGGGCATTTTCAGAGAAATAACCAAATGATTAAAACTTTAATCACGTTACACAGTCCAACAGAGTACCCAGTTAATTAATATCCTAAATATGCTAGTTAATCCTTACTGGATGCTACGTGCTTATAAAATAAGGGTCCAATTCAACAAATAAATATTTAAGTATGGCAATTCTTCTACACCATTTCCTTTAATATGAAAATTAGAACAGCCAATAGAAATCCAGTTATTCATTAAATTACAAAAAAACAACATTTATTTGATTTAATGCATGTTATTATTCTGAGTTCAAACATTATCAAGGTAAATGATGTATCACAAAAAAAAATATTTGTAGCCTCAGCAACATGTTTATATGCTGGATTTTTATTTCAATAGTGATTTTACATGACCATTTTCTGTTATAATCAAGTCATGGTTATTGATAGATTTTCCATTTTACAAAGTCTGAGAAACGATTATATATATATATGTAATTTTTTTTTTCGTTAAAAACCTAATACATTAACAGAAATTTCAAACAATCAATACCATCCAGAGCACTGTCTTTATTAATAGGTCTAGTTAAATATATCAGATAACATATTGAATTCTCCTTAGTTTATAGGTGTATAAGACTCTGACTTAGCTGCACATTATCATATATATTGCCCTCATGAACATTTCTTAAGTATCAGGCTTGGGCTTGAAAATAACAAGTAGCCCACACTTACGAATAATGAAGGTTATTAGAATAACCACGATAAAATGCAGGGATTCAATAATTAATATCATACTACTTATTCTACCACAACAATGTGGATAAAAAAAAACATGATTATTAGAGTTCAACTATTGAAAATTAAACACCTTTTATGTCTAAAAATTTAACTGATGGTAACACTGTTCGACATTTGTAAAAGGTTTCATATTACATCAGTCTAATTCAACTTGCTATATCTAAAACATGCAACAAACAAGACATCCTGTAACAAGTGCTACTTTTGCTGCATATTGTAAATAGATATTGATAGTCTTGGGTAGTAAATTCTTTTCCTTCCTTGAACAAATGACATTTAACCTAACATCATACTGGGAAAAACAACTACAAAGAAAATTACCAGTAGTCTCACCATTAAAAAAAATTTTAATCTTCTGTTTTTTCTATACTAGTTTCAGTGAATCTAAAGTTTATGAAACAAGTTATAAAGATTAACCTTGTTATGAAACTTTTATTTACAAACAATACTGACCTTCTGTGAGCTGCTGATGTTGAATATTTAGGATTGTTACACTAGTTAAAAAGAATACCTTACTTTATTTCTTTAAGTATTTATAGTCCCCAGTAAAAGCTTTGCAGTGCAAATTGACTAAATCCTACAAATTTGAAACAATAAGTAGTCTGTCTTGAAGCACTCAAAAAATAAGTCCTTCAGGGAACTCCAATAGTTCTGTAAATGGAAGTGAAAGGACTGTTCAACTTAACTACAAGGATGCTTAAGTGAGAAATGCTAGCCACATATTTTTCCATTATATGACCAGCTTTGTACTTAAAAAAAAATATCTAATTTTGAAACGTGGATGTAATAAAGACAGAAGAATGACAACATTTGGATGCTGTTTGATATTTTTCATGATGCACTTACCAGTTTTCCATCAGAAATCTTTATTAATAATAAGTTTTGGTGGTCACTACAGTAACAAAACAGGTTCTGAAATTTCTTAAATATAGGTTAAACCGTTGAGGCAAATCCCTAAGGTAAATGTGCCCCAATTTTTGAGGAGATGGGGCAAAGTATCATATGAACCTTCTCTCTTTATAAGATCATAAGTTGTATTGAGTTCATGTTGTGGAATATGAAAATAAAACTTAAAATTTTTCTTCATTTAATCTCTTTACATTGCAAATATGGTCACACACACATATATATATATATATATATATATATACTATATTGGCTCGATTATAAGGTGATGCTTTTGATTAATAATTAGGTTGTAAAATTCATAGTCGCCTTATAATTATGGCTGACCACAGGCCCCTTTCCCCTATTCTAACCTGTTGCATTGCTGGATGTCCAGATAGCATCCATCTACACATGTGCACCAGATGTTTGCTCAAAGCCATTGGTAATTCTTGTAACTAATCCACCTGCACACTGTTCAGTTATAGTACTGATCTTTCAGACCTAAAAAAAGATGTTATGACACTCAATTTGTTTCCCCATGGTTTCTGAAAATGGGGTCACCTTATATTCAAGATCATCCTATAATCGGGACAATATGGTATATTGTTTGTGTGTGTGTGTCATTGTGTTAATGTGCATATCCAGGTTTCATTTCTATTTAAACCTTCCCCCCCTTTTATTAGCAATTTGCATCCTTGGATTACACATTAAAATACGTTGTATACTATGGTACCATAACATTTGACAGTTGGATAAAGTAACTTTGTCCTTTATCTTGCTTAGCAACTTTTTTTTTTAAACTAAATCAACTCAGTATCATTTAAATATCTCAAATTTATATGGCATTGAAATGTGACTAATATATAGTAGAATACAAACGTGTAGATAACATATTATATTTCGGCCTATATCTTATGAAGCTATAGTTCTCTTGTTCAATGTAAACTTCATGTTACTTTTAGCCAACTCCTTATTTTGTGTAAAGCAAATATAAAATAATTTAATAACCACAAATTTCCTTTTGAACTACAACACAAGAACTTTCTATATATAATGCATACTTAGCTTAATTAGTTTTTCTTAACCAATTAATACATGTTTAAGAAACCTAACTAACTTTAAAGATACTAATACATAAGTTATCTTTCTCTTTTCGGAGATTTACTAGCTTCATCTTTTGCCTTCTGAAGTATATCTTTGCTTTCTTTTGGTTTGTCACTGCTCTCTGATGTAGGGTTAGGGGGTTTGCTTTTATACTGTTTATTGTCCAACTGATTCTGTTGAAGGGCATAGTAAGCACGAGTTAAGTGTCTGATTTCTGCTTCTTGTCTATCAACAGTAAATCTGAGGTCATTTATCTCATTTTCTAAATTTATAAAATTTCTTTCTCTTTCAGCTTCCTTCTCCTTCTCCTTTAAAGAAGACCTTATATATTCTGCTGTGATAGATGCTGCAGCAATAGAAAAGATAATTACTTCACCTAAAAGTTCAGCTCCAAGATCAATGGCCATGTTTTCATTTAGCTTTGGCACTTCTGTTGGTTTTCCGAGATTCAACATTCTCATTTTGACATTAACTTCCATCCAGTGATACACTTCAGAGAGAAAAAATGTTAATAACTAAAAAAAAACAAGATTTCACTTAGTTAATTTTCTATTTAATAATCTTTAATTGCTGGAGTAGGGAAATTAAAATAAGCCTAACTATTTAAAATGTTCACTAAAATAATACTACGTCTTGTTTTGGTTTAAGTATAATTATCAATAAACAAAATGAAGAAAAAATAAGATGTAGAGAAAAGTATAGTGCAGGAACAAAGTACAGAAGTAGTTTTAAGGATAGGCTAAAGTCTTGTTATTCTAATGCTACAAGTATAAGAAACAAAATAGAAGACATTAGAGTACTGAAGCTATCTGTGCTGTGCCCACCATGAGTTTCAAAACACAATTTTTAGCATCATAAGCCTTCAGACTTACAACTGAGAAATTTTGATGACAAGAATTTCTTTGAAATGCAGGGTTATTGGTTATTTAATAGGGATAAGGTACTAAAATTTGTATAAAAAAAGGGGGTGGGGCTTTATATGTAAAATGTGAATTACATCCTGTTCAAGTTGAGAATATCAAAGCTAATAGTAATGAAGTTTCTGTTAGTGGTTATAGGGGCAGAAAGCTTTTAGTAAGAATTTGTTACAGACCAACAGATGAAACTTATGAAATTAATGAGAAACTTTATAATGAGATAAAGAATACAGATGCTAATCATGGTGAATTTGAATTTCAGGCAAATAGGTTGTGAAATGTTAAAAGTCAAACTATGAGAGAGACAGGTTTTTAGAAACTGTTCAGGTGGTTTTCTTCATGAACTGGTCAGGGAACCTGCTATGAATAATAACATTTTATATTTATTGCTAATTTCTAATTTAGAAATGGTTGATAGGGTAGAGGTTAGAAAACAGCTGGGTACAAGTGATCATTGCTCCATTATGTTTGATATTTTGCTGTATAAAGAGACAAGGAATAATCAGATTTTGGTTACAAATTTCAAAAAAGTAAATTCTGAAGAGATGAAATAAGAATTATCTGTTGTTGATTGGGCAACTTAATTAACTGAAGATACTGATAAAATGTGGAAAAATTTTTAAATAAATATTTTAAACATACAAGATAAACATGGCCCTTATAGAAAGAAGAAAAAATGTGGATTCAAGTAAAAACCAGGTTAGCTCACAAAGGATAAAATGAAAGAAAAGTGCTTGACTACCAAGAAAGGAGACTTAAAGGACTGTAGAAGATCAAAAGAGTTGGTCAAATGGGAAATTAGGAGAGTGGAAAAACTATATGGAAAAAAAAGGTTGGCCTAAAATTTACAAAATTAACAGAAAGAATTTCTTTAAATACAAAATGTTAGGATGGGAGTAGGGCCTTTGAAGGATGACACAGGAAAGCTCATATCTGATTATAAAATGGCTGGGTTATTAAATTATATTTTTTTCTTCAATTTTAACTAATGAAAATTTAAGTAATATTCCTCATCTTGAACTACTGTCAGATGAAATAAGCTTGAACAAGATAATCATATTACTTCTGAGCTTGTTAAGGAAAAATTGGAAAGTTTAAGAATGATAAAGCTCATGGACCAGCTAATATTTGCCCAAGCATTCTGAAGGAGGTTAAGGATTAGATGCGAGGCATATGGTACTATTTTTTGTAAGTCCTTCAATATTAGACAGGTGCTCAAAGTTTGAAAGCTGGCAAATGTTACTACTCTTTTCAAGAGAGGTAATAAAAATTGTCCCAGTAATCACAGGACTATTAGTCTTACATCAGTTGTAGAAAACGTTTTTGAAAGTCTGATAAAAGATGCTTTACAAAGTCATTTAAGAAAGTTTAAATTTTGGATGGTCAACATGGTTTTACTAGAGAAAAATCTTGCTTATTAATATTTTGGCATTCTTTGAAGAGGCTACTGCTAAACTAGATGAGGGTACTGGTGTGGTTTTCATGTATCTTGATTCTAAGAAAACACTTGACAAGATGCCAAATAAAAGGCTTGTTAAAAAAATATCTTTGTAAGTGTGGAGGAAAGGTTGGCTCATTGGATACAAAAGTGGCTGGATTGAATAGAGCAGAGGGCTGTTGTGCATGGAGTTCAGTCAAACTGGATTAATGACATAAGTGGGATACCTCAAATCTAAGTGTTAGGACTTTTGCTCTTTTCGATTTTCATACGAATGTTCAATAAATTAATTAAAATTTCCTGATGCTTTATTTGGTGAGTTGGAAAATAAATGGCAGATAGCTTTTAATTATAATAAGTGTCTGGTAATGCATATGGGATATCATGATTTGAATTAATGGTATAATTTTTATGAGAAAAACCTTAACAATAAAAGTGTTAAGAAAGGAAAGGATTTTGGTGTTTTGATTGATCAGTCAATTAGTATTAAGCCATCCATGCAATGTGCTGTTGCAAGTGGTAGGGCAAATAGGATTTTAGGTTGTATCTAAAGAAATATTGAACACAACTGTAAGTTATAACACTGTAACTTAAGAGGACAGGTTAAAATCTGTAACCAGTTTTCTCTAGAATGAAAACGTAATCTCCTTAAACTTATATGAAACCTTCCCAACCCAGATATCATCCTTGCACAGTGTAGCCCTCCTCTGAACCTTTTACAACCATTAAATAATTGTAATTGATCTTAAAAGACTAAAAAGTGGAAAAAATGCCTACAAAATGCAATGAAAAAGGAAAAAATCACATTCCCAAACTTTGGATTTGAAACACGCTCACCGATGTAACATGATTCTGTTCAACAAATTCAGTACATTGTTATTTACTTATTGTGAACATATTCGAATGAAAACTGAATTTTACGTTAAATCTTTTATAGTAACAGACTTACATTGAGCAGGTGGCATACAAATATAGGTGCGAAAAAAATAACTTCGTTTAGCCCTAGCTTTAATCCGACTTGCCAACGGCTTTGATAATTGCCGCACTGCTAGAATTCCCAATTTTGCAATTGGAAAGGCACCGACAACCATCTTTGCAGATTTTATTTCTTAAAATTCCATGTTAAATGAATTGCAACATAGATACTTTTACAATTCAATGTATTTCTATATTCTATATCGTTCGGTGTACTTCTCATAAACACTTGCATCGCACGCCACCTGTAAAGAAAGTTGAGCAGAAATTATCGACATAATAATTTTAGTTGTAATTATATTCATATATGTTTACTTGATTTCTTAAAGAGGCTTCTGCTACAAGTTTTGACAAAATAAAAACTTGAAAATTCACACGTAGGCTTTTGATCCCCACATAATATGAACAAGGAAGATTTGAAAAAAACTGTGAAAGTATTAAAATAAATGGGGTTCAAGGTATTTTTAGCTCTCAGATTTAGTTTGATTGTTGTTAAGCGCAAAACTACACTATAGGCTATCTGTGCTTTTACCACCACGAGTATCAAAACTCGATTTTTAGAGTCAAAAGCCTACAGACTTACCGCTGAGCCAGTGGGCTCAGGAAGGGGGGAGCTCTCAGATTTGACTGAACTTAAACTTAACAAGATATTCAAAACAATAATCTAGATTCAGATTTTGGAAATTTTCAAATTCGAGTCTCCATGTAGGGAGTGTTTGTTTTGTTACGACAGCGGAAGTCACGCGACGCTCGGAGCATGCGCGCTGGAGTTTCTAGAAGGATCATGACTTTTTCCGGTACGATTTGTTTCCGAGGAACTTCAGCGATACAAGTCCTTTCTTAATTAAAACTAGTTTATTCTTTCTTGATACAACTTTTTTGTAATACACATAATTTCCACAGTCACTTTAAATTTAACAACCTTTATAACACACGCTAAAAATCACAGTGATTCACACATTTTACTTACGGTGCCTACTGTTCGGTTGACTCAATTATCTATCTCTTCACTCTATATGCATATCTCTTCTCTCGCTGGCTTTATTTGCCGGGCGTATATACTAAAAAAGAGGGCGCCTGGCAAACACGCGGACATTCGCGAGGTTCCTCACTTAACAAACGAGCAGATACGTAACAGTACTCAATAGGCATAATACAAATATACACAGTAAAAATCGACAATGACAGAGAGTTTTACTTTAAAATATGACTGCCACTCACTTTCATTTGTTTCTCTACCCAACAAGCCCCAAAACAAAGCAAGAAGCCATCGCTAAGATACCAAACCAGAAAGTGACCAACCCACCAAATTATTCATGTACTTGTTTCAGTCGAGATAACTTTACAACTGCTTTACTGCTAACGTTACTTTCAACCTAAATCCATTTTATGTGTTTCTGGGCAGTGCAAGGTGTCATCGCTTAGTCATTATAACTAGTAGTAATTTAAAAAATAGCAACATAATTCTAGTGTAAACGATGTTATCATTACCCCTTTAAGTTATATTTTTTACAGAAATCTGGTGTTCCTTTAAAAAGCTTAAGTTCAGGGTAAAACAGGATTTATCAGCCAATGATAGATGAACTTTAGATGACTGTAACTTGTAGAATACTCAATGCTTTTTACACCATACAATTTTGTCAATATAGCCAACCCCTATATTATGTATGAAGTGAAGGAGTAAAAAAAACAATACATTTATTATTACATTTATTATACACATTTATGGAATACGTTAACTTTCAGTTAGGGGGAGAAAGTCACAAAACAAGTAATCAAAAATATTTTGTAAATGTTAAATACACATATTATTACATTTTATTATACACATTTATAGAATACTGTTACGTCTCTATTAGTTTGTTAATTTCCCGTAGAAATTCTTCCCGAGAAATTTCAGTGATACAAGTCCTTTCTTAAATAAAACCAGTTTATTCTTTCTCAATACAACTTTGCGGTACACTTAATTTCCACAGTTACTTTAACTTCAACACACGCTATAATTCACAACGAATGATTCACGCACAGCTTACTTACTACCACGCTTGACTCAATTGTCTGTCTCTATCTCTGCCTGTCTGCAATTCTATTCGATTCATTGTCTGGCGCACATATATACAAGAATAGAGAGCGCCTAGCAAATACTGGATTATTCGTGATGTTCCCGGATCTTTCTAGAACTCATTACGTGTTACCAGCGTCACGTGACTTCCGCTGTCGTAACAATACCTTAACTTTCAGTTTGGGGGAAAAAGTCACAAAACAAGTAATAAAAAACATTTTGTTAATGTTAGATACACATATTATTATATTTTATTATACACATTTATAAAATACGTTAACTTTCAGTTAGGGGGGAAAAGTCACAAAACAAGTAATAAAAACATTTTTAAATGTTACATAATGTAGGGATGGCAGAGCCATAAAGAATGCAGGGATGACACAGCTATACGTAGGTCATCCCTACATGACTTTCAATATTGAATTTTAATATAACACTTACAATGTACCCTTGACTTTAATATTACTGCAGAGTTGGAAGTAATATATTCTGACTGTTGGTATGCACTTTGTATATCATAATATCATGGCCATGTCAGGTTAGGTATCAATGTAGTGTAACTAAGAGCCTAGGACTTATGTACAAGGAAAACCAAGTTGGGTTAAAATGTCTTGATTACAGACTAGTACAGATTCTTGCTACGAAGTCAGTCGAATTGACCGACCTCGTAACCATTTTGTACTCGTGTTTTTTACAGTGTAACATTAGATTTTAATATTGAAAATCATGTAGGGATGATCTACGTATAGCTGTATCATCCCTATATTTTTGTTTGTATTATTTTTGGCACTATAATCCATACATCATTTTACATTTACAAAATGTTTCTTAGTACTTGTATGACGAAAATATTCACTTTTCACTTTCTTTTTTTTTTCATCACAGAGAAAAAATAGATTGACAGTCGAGGCCAAAGTCGGTTAATTTCTTGTCGTTCTGAAGATGCTTCTCATATTTGGTTTGAACTTATGTACGTTAAAGTGCCAGGAATCTGCTGTGTTAATAATGTTTTATACGTCTCAGAACTGTATGTGTTATTTTTTATGTAACAGAGGAAAGGGGTAACAAGTTGCCCAAGTGGTGGCTTACTCTAAAAATAAAAGATCTGACCTCACGTGGTCACCACGTTAGAAAAAGTAGTACAAAGAATGATTAAAAAATTCAAGTGGAATTCAAAATACCCTGAAAGTTGAGCGCTTTCGAACATTTCTCTGTTCTTCTTCAGGAGTAAAAAGGTGAATTTCTAGGTCTTTTGAATTCTATTTGTTTAACCCCCTGCGGACTTACAATGCCAGAAACCTGGTTTCGATACCCATGGTGGGCAGAGCACAGATAGCCCATTGTGTAGCTTTGTGCTTAATTCCAACCAAACAAACAAATCTATTTGTTTAACGACAATCTTATTGAATTTAGTATCTAAATTATAACTATATTTATATATACAGTGCCAAGTACTCAGATTAATTACATTTTAGAAGTACAATGCTGCACTTAATTAAACTATTCTTTCTTCTTCATCGATCGTGATCAGTCTGATGGCTATGATTAAGCACTTTGAACTTTCCACTGTAATAATCTCTTGTGAAATATGGCGAGGTCAACTTTAGACTATCCATCTTGACAAGCTTTCCATAAAGTCTCCACTATACATTGATGACATTGGCTTCCAATACCACGTTTAAACAGAACAGGAACACCAATCCATAAATAGTAGCTGCATTTCGGGACTTGACAGATATGTGATCGAATAGGTTTTTTGTTGTTTTTTTATTTCGCGCAAAGCTACACGAGGGCTATCTGCGCTAGCCGTCCCTAATTTAGCAGTGAAAGACTAGAGGGACGGCAGCTAGTCATCACTACTTACCGCCAAATCTTTTACCAACGAATAGTGGGATTGACCGTCACATTATAACGCCCCATGGCTGAAAGAGCGAGCATGTTTGGTGGGACGGAGATTCGAACCCACGACCCTCAGATTGCGAGTTATGCGCCCTAACCAACTAGCCATGCCGGGCCCCTATCGAATAGGATCGTTGTGATTACTGCTTATTCAACAATCTTTCTACTGTTTTCGATATGTGGCTGGAAGGCAGATAACTTTTAGTTTATGATCCTTCATAAGCTTTATAGCATTGTTTAATATTTTGTTAAAAGTACAACGGAATTTATTCAGCTTCAACACAATGTTTATTTAGGTTAGTCATTTTTACCTCCTCCCTGCTGAAGTTCGGGTTCAGGAAAAGAAGCTTGTGAAGTTTTGGGCTATTGTTCTTTCCTATATAAATATATGGCCAGATCAAGACCGTGGACTTGGTCTTTCATATCAGTGGCAAATACCCTCATACAAGAGGACTCCTTCTAAGCCAATGCTACCTTCTCGGATTGTGGTCTGGCTTCAGTATTAAGCCCCTTCTCTCGCTCAAAATTCCCTCGATTGGAAAATAATAATTCCAATTTTCGTCAAAGTTGTGCTCTTGTGTACAAAAGGAGCACAGAAAAGCACACTTGTCAAAAATATAAAAAATTCTGTGGTAACGAATCCAAAACATAAGCCACATTACCTTACTCTGTTGAATTTTCATTATGCTTCTTTGCTACAGGTAAGGATAGAATCCGCTCTTACTAGAAGTTCAGCAAAAAACGTATTATGGAAATAAACCGACCTGGTTGATTTGAGGAAAGAGACTATAAACATTCCACAGTGCAACAAAAATCGTTTATTTATTGAATGGCACATTAGACAAACAAAACACGGGACGTGTGCATAGAACCTTCTGCTTTCTTCCATCCAGTCACTCTTATCCAATTTTCTAACTTATCCCCCACACCTATAGAGATATTTTTTTTACAAGCCTTTTATGTGGCACCTAAATTACTACGTTACTTGTGAACATATTAGCACAAAAATTAAGAACTTCTCCAGTGCCACCTTCCATAGTAAGGTTCAGAAACACCAGTGGGTGAACGACCCATGACAATTTGTAACTAGTACAGAAATAACGTTACAATGATACAAAACCAGTTGTCTGAACGTTATGCATTTATCACTTGCACCAAACTCGTGTAAGTGCGAAAAAATTTGCTTTTGGTTTTCGGTGTACCAGAAATGTTCACCTTTCTAAATTGTGGCTTTCACTTTATATATGAGAACCTCGCTCCAAAGTGAGTTGGAGTATGGTTTCGGAGTCTGTTAATTACAGTTAACTTAAAAATAAAAAATGTGGTATTAAAACTTTGATATCAAACCTTAATCACAGATTATCAGTTATGCTAACTATATTATATTGGTTTGTTGACCCAAGTTATGTGGATAAGCCTTGAATAGGCGAAACTGTAGTCCAAAGCACAGAGAAAGTGACAAATCAAAGAATGCAATAGGTTTCTACGTCACAAATTACATGTTCAGTTTTACCTTTGGCGAAAAGAACTCTATAATATAATTATTAAACAGCTGGTCCGCTGTAAATTACCGAATAATAAATTAGGCGCAATGTCATAATATTAATTAATTTAGGCTACTATGTGGCGAATTAAATATATACTTTCACCTATTCCAGTTTTGAATTTAATTGAATATTGAAGTATGGCTGGCTCGATGACGTCTGGTGTTGAGTGAATGGTTTGATCGTTAGAGATAACAGTGGAGTTTAGTTGAAATTATATTAAAGCGCTAATACTTCTGAAATCCCCGCATTGGATCGATTAACGGTAAAATCTTAATATTATTAGGCTCTTTCGACTGAAGCTTTGTCATGCTATCTAGCCTGATGGCCAACTTACATTCTTTAATATACAGAGGGTTAATTACATTAAATTAAAACAATTTTGAATATACAAATCAACAGGTAACGTGTCAACTGCAGCTGACATAAAGTCGCGGTGGAACGATATGTATCATAACTACATTTTGGCATTCTTTTGTGTTTCGTATGTAGTGTGATGCCACTGACAATTGATCGCTTTAGGGAAATGCTTGTAGCAGTCCGTTCCGATGCCAAAATATTCAAGCACTCACATCATAAAGATGTGTTCAGACTTAGGATTTAAAATTTCCAAGACGGGGATATCTCTCGTAATAAATGGTATGAGAAAACAAAGGAACGTTGAATCAACTTGGGGCCGAGGACCATCCAGAAAGATACCTACAAGTCATACCACAGCTATGGTAAAGAAATTGCGACATCTTGTAATAAGTTAGAACCTATGAACACAGACGCCAATGTCAAGATCTCTCCTCGTTTCTCAAGCAACAGTACGCATCATTATCAAGAAGGACCTCTGTAGGAAAAAGTGACACAAATCACGTGTACACAAGTTGTTTCCACAACACCTCAGGTAGTCGGAGAATGAAACGGATATTCATGGTAGTCCATTCGAAGATATACTAATCAAGTCGTTGAATACAGCTTCTATGGATTTCTGTACGGAGAATAAAACGGGTTTTCATGGTAATCCATTTGAAGACATACTAGTCAAGTCGTTGGACGAAGCGTCTATGGATTTCTGTACGGAGAATAAAACGGGTTTTCATGGTAATCCATTTGAAGATATACTAATCAAGTCGTTGGACGAAGCGTCTATGGATTTCTGTACGGAGAATAAAACGGGTTTTCATGGTAATCCATATGAAGATATACTAGTCAAGTCGTTGGACGAAGCGTCTATGGATTTCTGTACGATTACACTGTTGAAACAGGCTCTGAGAAACCGTTGTCCTCATAAATTAGTTGGTTTGTGGAAAGCCAGCAGGTATGAGAAGTATGTTTTGGCATGACAACGTTACGACGGAGCTCTTTGGAATGGAAACTATGCTGCAAGGTTATTGTCAAGATACACAGTCGTAAGACATAGCATGACCAGACGAAACGACATGGACTATAATGACATGGTGAGGCTCCAAAATCATGTTGATATCATGTGCTCAACCTCTGTATAACTTTTTTGTTGCTATAACGCCAAGCATTTATTGCTGTATCTTTTTATTTTTTTTAAGAAACATGACAACAATTGATAATATAATGGTAAGTGAATCATACATAAGTTAAAGAATATGTTTCTTAAAGTTATTTTGGAGCTCGTTAAAATGGTAAACAAGGTTGTTATATCAAATATTCTGGAAAGAAGGTATTTCAAATATACGATTGCTATGTAAACATTTTTTTAGCAGATCGTTATATTAAACGTACTGAGAATGGATTGTTCGAGAGATACGTGGTTGCTATGTAAACATTTCTTTAGCAGATCGTTATATTAAACGTACTGAGAATGAGCTGATTGCGAGACGTCGTTGCCAAGCAAAAAACAGTTTATTAATAAGCGCCCCTACAAGAACTTGGGAAGGAGGGCTATCCAAGTAGGATCTCAATAAACAAAGAAATTTCAAATACTAAAAATAAACTTAAAACAAACAGCAGTGACAACAAATACAATTCAGTCTCAAATTGTTTTCAACTGATAACATGCTGACAAACAATATTAATTCAAAGCTATATAATATCAGTATAATAATAATAATTATTGGGGACTTGGATTTTTAAAGACTGCCTAACGACATAGAAATACCTTATCTATACGTCTATAATACCATCTACTCCAAAACAGTACACTTTGAAGGTCCAATAAAAAATGGAGAAGTACGTATATTAGTTAAGGAAGAACTTGTCAGATTGGATCGAAAACCGTATATAATCCTGACTGGTCAAAAGGTAATAATAACCGAGCATTTCAGTTGATTAAAAGATTTACAGCTTCAGGTATATGCAAGCTTTTGATGTTATTGTTACATATACACGTGATTAAGTAATTTAACCCACTCCTAATGAACAGATTTTAGTCGAATTCTTCAGTAAAAAGTATGAACAAATGACTATCTATCTCTACCTAATCTCCATTGATCCTACAAATTGGAAATGTGGCACCAAGAAACTAACGTTATAAATTAGTATTTTGATAATAACATTTTCATGTAAATAATGTGTAATAAAATATGCTTTGAGACTATATGCAAACATTTATATGTGTTTATACAAAAGTTTGAAACTTTATACTCTAAAACAACACACAATAAATATGCCCTTAACATAAACACGAACTTCACGATTTTTTCCAAAAAACGAAAAACTCTTCTCATGATCACATTCCTAATACTGTTTATTAGAATATATGAAATGGGCCTAACAATACCAATTTCAAGTGTAAACTGTCAAATGACCATGTATTATTTTTGCTCATGTAATAAAAGTTGTGCCATGTTATAATACATTTAACATAGTATTTCTAAGCTGTTTCATGCTAATACTTTTGGAAGACATGGCAAGATATCAACGTATCAAAACTTTCTTATGAAAGAGTGATATACCCTGTACATTATAGTTACCCCAATAAGATGATTTTCTCCCTGATATACTAGTAAAATATTTTTCTTTACGGCTAACAATGAAAAATCTTCAAACGTAATCACATTAAAATAACATACACACATATATACATACATATATATATAAATATAGAGAGAGAAAGAGAGAAAAAAAAATATACCACTTCCCATAATTAATCATGACACAGATAAAACTTGACCAATAATGCACTTACATGACACATTACAACATATTTTGGTACTATAATTTCCTTTTATTCATTACTTTTCTTTATTTTCTATTGAGTTTTCATGAAAAAAAAAGACAATAACAAACAACAAACTGGATGCTCATGTTTGAGCTTGTATTGACCTTCAAGTTTCATTAACGCTTTAAACAGAAAAGTTAAATAGGTTTGGTAGCTGGTTCCAAGTACAATATCATAACAGTTTCTTGTTCAGTCACCATACACACTTTGATGGCTGTCTTTAACACACTCGTTTTTCTGGTATGAGAATTATTAGATATCATTATAATTTGTATAATTCAAAACATGGAAATTGATTGGTCTTACATGAAGCTGTAAGAAGGTAGTTGTGCTATTATTGGTGTTACTTACACCACATCAGCAATCCTAATGACTAACTTTTTATTCAGAAAGTTTTATGTTCTCTATGTTATAAACTAGTTCCACTACAACAGTATGAACATTTGACTACATCTTGTTTAGTACATGATAAACTCTTACAATGAGGTGATAGAAAACTTTTAGTAGTATTTATACCTACCTCATATGATCAGTATGTATCTGTCATGTCGTGTGGGTTAAAAAAAAAACCTTTTTCTACTAGTAAATAATTTCTAACACTGAAAAAAATTTTTAATTGTACCTGAAGGTTTTAAAATGCAAATTGGTTCTCAATTCTTTTAATAAAGTTTTCCTGAAAAAAAGATGAAATAAAACATTCAATAAAAATTATATATGTATAATATTTTTGTTCAATAAATATGATAGAAAAAAGAGCAAAATAAACGATAACAACAAAAATTATCAACAGTTGTTAAATTGAATTTTTTCAATTCATAAATGTGTCCCAAACTCTGAACGTAATTCTACAAAAACAAATCAATGTACATTACACACTAGCTTATTATACAAAAACTGATAATTTACATTTACTGTTACTGGACAGTGGTTACTTATATGCAGATCTAAGTTACTTAATTCACACATTTAGAAATAATATACCTACCATATAGAAAGGCTATCAAAATACTAACATCCCATATATGGAGTTCTCTCTCTCTCTCACACACACACACAACATATCTTATTTAAACACTGTCAAGAGGTGTACATTTCACAAGACACGATACAGTAGTGTGAAGAATATTCTGTAATCTGTTTTACAGCTTATTATGTATTAATTTACACCTTTACTTTCCTTATTTAACAAAGCAAAAAATACAATAATGACTATCAAATAAAAATGTTGGAATACATCAGGTTGGAATTAGAATGTTCAAAGACCACAAGTATGAGATTCTTGCACACATCCAAATTAAATTTTGTATCATCACTATGTGATTAAATATGGAAAAATTAATTATTAATCTATGACTTACAGTTGTTCCATTAAATACATCATGGGATGGAATTTGACACTGTTCAAAGACAAGTATGAGATACTTATACACCAAGAAGTTAAATTTCGTACTATCACTATGTGACTAAATATGGAAAAATTAATATTAATCTATGACTTACAGTTGTTCCATTAAATACATCATGGGATGGAATTTGACACTGTTCAAAAACAAGTATGAGATGCTTATACACTAAGAAGTTAAATGTCCTATCATCACACTGTGACTGAATATTGAAAAACTAGTTATTAATTTACATATTATGGTTGTTTTATTAAATGCATCATGGGCTGGAATTAGACACTGTTCAAAGACCATAAGTAAGAGATATTTGTACACTTACAAGTTAAATTTTCTACCATCACTCTTTGTCTGAATATGAAAAAATTAATTATTATGATAGTTATTCCATCAGCTGGTTGATTTCTCTAAGATGTTGTTACCGATACAGAAATATTTGTAATAAAACAACATATATATATATATATATCTACAAGAATCACAAGATGAAAGATAACATGTCACTTAGTAAATTACGACTAGAATATTGAAATTTTACCCTGATCAAACCCTGTAACTAATAATTAAATTTGGTAACTGCAAAAGCAAACTTAGAAAGAGCACATGTCCTTGAATACATTCAGATTTGTGCTAATAGTATTAACACAAGCTTTGTGACCATAGTTAATTTGGATTCTTAAAGCCCAGAAATCCAGATCACCTGTTACTTCTCAATTTGAATCAGTTTCTTCAGAGTCTTCCTCCTTCTGATGTTCTGGTATATGTTTTACAGGGTGAGGTTTACCATCAGTACCAACTCTCATAGGTTGTACAATGCCATCTCTGTTATTGATCAGAAAAGAAAACCAAGTCACTACAGCTCAAAAGATCAAACATAATCAGTTCAGAAATCAATACATGTAGAATTATTCTCTTTTGTTGTCATTGTCATTAATTTTGAACTTACATTTACCCCTAGTACAGTTCTTAATGCCATTACTTTCTCACACACATCACTTGAAATGTAATGAATGCTTCACTAAATGTAGGCCTGTGGCAGAAAAGCCAGAACTAGTTATTAAGTAGTGTTAACCAAGAGATTTGTTTGAGCACTAAATGTAGTAAATAAATGTTAAAGATAAACAAAAGGGGGATAGCATGTCTATTAGTTCCCTCAAATGATCTTTATGTGTTTGAAGTATTAAAAGAGTAAGTAAAAGTTAATGGACTAAAAAAAAAAAAAAGTTAGTATGTCTGTTAATACCCTGAGAGAATCC
This sequence comes from Limulus polyphemus, assembly GCF_000517525.1. Taxonomy (NCBI): domain Eukaryota; kingdom Metazoa; phylum Arthropoda; class Merostomata; order Xiphosura; family Limulidae; genus Limulus; species Limulus polyphemus. The sequence goes on from NW_013667779.1 coordinate 128,649, forward strand.
AAGTATTGAAGTATGTCAAACAATACTAGTTCATTTTTCAGGAATTCTTTCTTTTCTTCACTAATATTACACTTTTCCATAAGAAGAAAAATTCACAATTAATACTAGTTCATGTTAACCATAAATATGATGATTTTGTACTCCGAAACAAACCAAATAATTATTATTATAAATTTATTAAGATACAATTACAAATAAAAGTGTAGATATTTAACCCTTTCGCTACAGGTACCCTTTTCTGCACAAGTTACTGTGTTACATTCAAAAGTTAATTAAACCCCTTTAATATCAATTTATGTGCACTAAATTAACATTATAAAGTATGTTATAATTCAAAGTTTTATGTTATCTAAATTTAAGTCCTTTATTTGAAAAGAAACCTTTAAGAAAACTACTTAAAAACTTCAGATGTATTATCACGTAACCAACGAGGTATGAAAATTCTCTACTTTGGCACTCTGTATCTTCAATAATACAATGGCAGTATTGTAGATGTACATCTAGACTACAAGATGCTTACATAACCTTTTTGATTCATACATTTCAAAATTCTCTGAACGAATGCAGTTAAAACAAGTAACAAACGTTTTCAAACCCTGACAGGTACCATGCCCACCTTCTACAGATTTGAGTTTTATAGCATACATATAGATGTTACATAAACATGTGTATAATCATTAGAAAGAGCACATTTTACACTGTTACAGTTACTTTTAAATTGGTGAGGAGTTATTGTCACGAAGTACATGTAACTGTTGGCTGCTCTTGATCGACTATAGCACTTACAGTTGTTTCTTACCTAAATATGTTATAGTTAGTGATACAATTAAATTGTATTTAGGTCTTACTTTTATATTTTAGTTAATTATGTATTGATTATGTTTTAAAATGCATAATTAAAAAGTTTAAACATTTTTTTAAATATACATCATCCTTTGTGTCAGTTCTCAAGGCTTAAGATATTACACAGTGAACAAACATTTTTCCAAAGAGTTGCACATATCTCCCAAACAAACTGTAATATGCCTCAAGGACACCATTGACTTGTGTCAAGATGACTTAAGTGGTAAAGGACAAGAAAGGAAAATAAAACATTAAAAATTAACTATCTGTGAAAAACCCAAAATTACAAATATAACAAAGACAATATCTTTAAAGATATTCTACAAAAAATTAAATGGTATGTCATTTTTTTTCTTCTATTTCCTAATTTTAATCATTTCATTGCATTGTACATTGATGATATAGCTCGGTAGTGATATGGTTGATAAAATGAAAAATAAAATACCAAATTTACCTTAAAAAACTTTTGATGTTAATTTAGGAGGTTATAGATGTTATACAAATGAAATATGAAACTATAAGATGAAGAAAAGTATTTTCATACTTAGAATGAAAATTACCTTGCACTTAAACTATTTTAACAGTTTGAATGCAAATAACTGCTGTAGATAAATAACATTTTTATTAGAAAGACATAATTAAAATAATGTCATTCTTTGTGTATAAAATACTTATAAACTTTAACAAAGTCTTACGAGATTTTGTGAAGAATGCATAGAGTTTATGTATTTTTGTTGCATAAATGTCCTTCTCTAGTCGAGCAGATGGTAATCACATCTGCCTGTACTTAAAAGGTTAAATGAGGTTGATAAAAATTACCTAAAGGAACAAATTATAGGTGCTGCCAAGTTTTTTGGCTATTTCTTTTATGCATCCAATTTAGAATTGTAAGTTAGAATGCACAAAACATTCTGCAATTGACACTGTAAAGTATTTATGAAACAAAACTTGACATATAGGAATGGTGGTCTGGCTAATACATTGGATCACATCAGCTGATATGTTTAGTTGAAACACCACCTCACTTCCACGTTGTTGTTTTTTTTTATCACAACTTAACAAGAGTTTAACTAATGACAACTGCCACTGATGTGACTGAAAGAAAGTGATCAGCCAATCAAAATATATGGTTTGAAGTCATGATTTTAAACAATATAATCAACTAAAAGAAACATTTTAAAACACTTAAATGTAAATTATAAGGTTCCTAGGCAAATCATTCTTAGCACCTAATCTAGACAATTTTGTTTTCTGTATTATCTACTGTAAATATTTTTAGTAGAGTTTTATTATCAGGTAAGAACTTTCCAAATCAATGATCACCTGACAAACTTTCCAATATAGAACACAAAGTTCAATATTTATGTGTGGAGAGAGTGTTTGATATTTCTGTTACAAACATTGCTTATTATGCTCACATTATACTTGTTAACTTCCCATACTTTTCTGATCCAAGATGTTAAATTTTTAGGTTTTACAATAGATTCTTTCCCTTCTAAGGCACATTATTAAGATTAACATTTTCCAACATTGAAGGAGTATTTCTGATAGATACTTATCTCTGTCACATAATAGCTTTTCTTAATTTCTGTTGCCCTCTATGTGAGCAATTTTCACTCACCACAAGCCTTGAGGCTATGCCCTAACATCGTGTGTTTCCACATGGTATAGCTGCATTGTAGCATGCAAATGAGCATACGGCAACCCTCCTAGTGCAGCTGACTCCCTCTATATTGTAGAGTAAAATCATCATTTCAAGATTAAGCAAGAGAAGATGTACCAAAAGTTGTGAGGATATGTGGAAAGTTTGAGAAGAGGTAAGTATGTATTAGAAAAACATCTTTGGTGTTGGAAAATGCTAGCTTCCGACATGATACTTTACCTATTCTCACAATAATAGCTAGAAACCCACACTACAATGGTGGAGGGACTGGTGAAAAATTTACTTAGATGAGCTACCTACAGAAGGCACCCAAAGAGAATCCATGAAACGTGATACTCTAAAACATGAAAATACATGGGAAACTGCACCTCATCTGTAATAAGGTATACTCTTCACCTGCAGTGAAGATATGTGTTACCAAGCCAGATGGAAAGAAAGCAAGTCCAATACAAGAAATGGATGTGCCAGATGACCTAGGGCATGTCATACTGTACTTGGTGGTCAACTCAAGTCCAAAGCCAGGCAGCATTGGGTATGTGCCTTCTGGTTTGCAGTAGGAGAAGGGTCCCAAAAGTCTTCACCTCCATACCAGGAAGCAGAAGGGAGAAGTAATTCTGGGCAACCTAGGCAGGACTCATGTGTGCAGACCCAGTATACAACCAACACCAAGCCACCTAGGAACCTGACATCTGGGCAACAGTAGGCAGGGGAGATGCAAACGTGTTGGGTCAACTCCAGTCCAAAACAAGGTGGTGTCAGGAATTTTTGGAGGGTCTCTGCCAATCACACGTGTTAGGACTTATGTTGGCTGGTTCTGTACAAAACCAGGTGGCATCAGGAAGTTTTCTATGATCTGCAAATAGGAGGAAAGTACACACAATCTATACCAACAGACCACCACCACCACCACTCTACTGAGTGGAAGTGATAACACTCAGGAGGAAACCTCTGTGGTCCACCACACCAACAGCTGAGAACTGGTAAGCAGCAAGGACTCACGTACTCCACTGGAAGAGGGGTAAAAAGTTTGGAGTGCCTGGAGGAACACAACACCTTAAGCCTGTGCAATGGGTGAACATGAAAACCCTACTTAGAAAAACAGGTCTGTCCTGGTTTATTCAATTAGGACCAGAAGGATTGCCCACCCTGACACTGCTTTACTCACGATAGTTCACGAGTTAGTACGGTCTGGAACAGACCTTTATTATAAAGCAATATACGAAGAGTAACCCTCAAGAAGTCTTGTGGAACACCCCCATCATGTCAGTGAGCATTATAAACCTTAAAGGTTGCATGGTGCAGATTTAAAGTTAGGTATACCCTGAGAAGCACCACTAGCCACTGAGTATGATTCAGAGATGTAAAAATAGACCACTGTAATAGTAACATATATAAAAAGAGAGTTTACCTATTCAGAGCCAGTATGGAGAATGGCAACAGTAGGAAGTCAATACCTCGAAGAAGAAAAGACAGCTAGATGATCATATCTCCTACAGCCACAGACGAAAAGTAAGAAAAAGAACCTAAGCAAATGATAGTACAAGAAGTAAGAGACTAGAGGTTCAAAGAGAGGAAGGGTAAGGGCATGACTGTATGTATAATCACTAACCATCTATGAAATATCTTAAGAAAAAATTATCTAAAACTTGACATACCACCAAAAGTTCTAAGAGATGGATATGAAGAGATGATGTGTCATGGTATCACTGACCTGAATGCATGCGAGAGTCAATACATGCCTCTTTCATCTCATCAAGGAGGCATCTAGAAACAGAAGGAGATTAAGATGAGAGGAAGGAAGAGGAACACCCACTATGGGAGTAGTTAAATCACCAGGTGAAGTCTTTGAGTAAGGAGGGAGAAAGGAGAACAGTTGAGGACAAAGGATCCCAAGTAAGGGTCCAGTGATCATGCAGAGTCTATTGTACATGTCACAAATGAGTATAACCCAATGGGACACAGGATTCCATGGAAGCCCAAGTCCCCAAAAGAGTGAGAACCTCCCATTCAGCGAGAGGAGAAAAAGATATGGCATAATAAACTAATTACTCCATGTCTTTCAAAAAAAGAAGAAGGCTAGGCCCTGTGGAGATGTGAAAGAAAAAAAACACCCAAATAAATGAGAATGTGAGATGCGACTCTTCCAAGTTGACCAACCAACCCAGATGCACCACCTCCTGAGAAGAGGATAGGTGTAGAAGGCTTGTTAAGATGGAACCAAATGAGAAAATAAGATGAAAGATGTAAGACCAAACACATATCTACAGATACCTTTGGAACCATGAAAAGATGAGAATAAAATCCTGGAAAAGAATGAGAAACCCATTCAATAGCAAGTTTAGCCATTAGAACCAACACTGGCAAGATACAAGATCCCTTGGAGGAGGGAAAATAATGGAAAGAGCAGACAATTTGGGGGGGGGGGGGGATGAAGATTAAACTTCTCTGACAGAATTCCTAGTACCTAACAATATCCTGCAAACTATACTTCCATGTATAGAAAAGAGACTAGGTTATTGCTCTGTTTACACATTGCTCTTTCAAGCTCCTTAGAGCACATTGAGAGAAAGTAGAAATAAATTTCTCTGAACTCTTGACAAATGCCATGCTCACTTTCTACACATAGAGTTGTGATTTATCAGCCAATTATACTTAGTTGAGCTAGATGTTTATAACCAATAGAAAGACCACATTTTAGATATGATCTCCCAATAGTTATCTTAGAATTAACATGAAGAACTGAATAGAGAACTAGTCAAACTGCTCTTAACAATGTTGCTGCTTATGTCCTCGCTAACACTTTAGCATTTTTTTCCCACCTAGAAATACATTAGTTAGTTACACAATTGCATAGTATTTAGATTTAAGTTTTATATTTTACTTAATTATGTGTTATTTATGTTAGGTTTAATATAATTTTTTATATAAGCCACCACCTTCTCGGTGTAAAACACAAACGGCACCACATTCTGCAGAGGGCTAAAGTTTCTCTGCCCATGATACCATAATATTGGCCGGATGACATCGATTGATGTTTGTTACGATAAATAACAATGCTAACTGCAGAAAAGGATAATAAACCATTAAAATAAATTATCTGTGAAAATGTAAAGACATGTAATTAAGAATATAACCAAAAGAAGATGTTTTAAGATTATTTAACGAAATATTAAAAGGTATGTACATTTTTCCTACTCTTAATTTTAAACATTTCATTGAACTTAACTAAGTACAAGTTGATGATAGCTGTAGTTAGTAATATCATAGAGAAAGTGGAAATAAATATACATAAACATTTACCTTAAATTAAAAACTTTTGATATTCACTTAGGAGATTCTGGGGGTTATGCAACTGAAATTTGAAAACTATACAATGGAAAAAAACGTATTTCTATACTGATGTTGTTTAGTTAGTTATGCAAGATGCTATTTGGGTATAGACCCATAAACTTAAGAGTTAATATTATTTGTTCAGTTATGTGTGTAGTTTTTATATGCTTAAATAAATGTTATCCAGAAACCCTAGGATAGCTGGACTCACACAGAAACAAAACAGTGAATAAAGTCTTTGTGTTGAATTCATAAAAAGCCAATCAAGCTACCATGCTGACTAACATATAGTTCTGGCATATTAGTTGTTATATTAAATACAGATGACTACATTACCTTGCCAACTTAGCCATCATGTTCAGGAGCTCCATGGCTTCCTGTTCTTTTTGCTCATCTGTTAGGCCTTCCATTGGATTAGGTCTTGGAGATTCATAGCAGCCTTTTACTGGATTGATTCTTGAAAAATACAGAAGATTTACTTAAGTTTAATATGACTAAATTAAGAATAAGAAGAAAAGCATCAAGAACACCACTCATACTTTTAAAAATATATGTTAATGAGAGGGTTTAGCAAGTCAAGTGGGTAAAGCCCCCAAACCTCCTTGTTTTATTATTTGATGGTCTTTATCTTTAACATGAAAAAAAATTTAGTGGCTATCAGTTTTTACATATATATATTTCTTTTTCAGCATTTAACTCGCCATGGATACAGCATCCCTGGTGATGTTGGCTTCTACAACATGAGCAAGTAATTGTAAGACTTGAATAATTAAAATTACAACATGCATTATATATAGTTTAAATCACATATTTAAACTTTCTTGTGACATGTAAATATAATAATACAAAGGTAACAGAAAAAGTTTTTCAGTGAAGCATTACACGAGGTTTAAACATCTCTTATAATAATACCACCACCCACAAAGTTTAATATGAAGCTTTTCAGAGGCTAATCCTCAACATAAAACTCATCAATTTTAATAAACAAAATATTTTCCCAGATAAAGACTGTGAATGTTTTAATTTCTCAGAGAATACTAACATTTTAAGGTAATATAAAAACTATTTCAGCTTCTTAAAAATACATGCATTAAAGATAAGATACTTACATCTAACAATATATCTTTTTTGTACACATCTCATGTGAGTAATTAATATCCTGAGATAAATAGAATAAATCTTGTGTTCTTCAATATTAATCCTTTCCCAGTAGAAATACTTAACCAAATTTTATGACACTTAATAAACACTTTAATACATAGTATCTAGTTTAAGCTTTACAAATATAATCTAATTTGGTTTACTTAATTTTTTAATGTTGTGAAACTTCCAAACTTTTCTTGTTAGAAGCTTTTAAAAGTAGATTAAACATAGTTCCTTTTGTCTTAGAATCCCAATTTTTTTACTGTTGATCAGCAAGTTGCATTTTATGTATCCAGTCAGTTTTAACTTAGTTGATATTCTTTAATAGATTTCTTTCAATACTTCATTTTGCCAATTGCAGAAGTCAACACTTCAGATTATAAATCATAAAAAGTACAGAACAACTAAGATTTATTGACGATCTATGACCTGAATTTTAACAACAGCATTTTGCTAACAATTTTTTGGCCACGATCAATTTATTTTACTTATCTGCATTGTTTGCATATGATAAACAACAATAATTTTCAATAAATAAGAATTCTTTTTATATAAATATTTTGCCATCACCTATCATACTCTCTACACCTAACTATACTTAAAGTATGTCTACCTCTGTAGGAGCTACATATAATCACTCTTTCACAAAACCATCAATTATCATATCAACTTAACCTTTGGAATAGGATTAATACTCCATATTTCTCAAACAAGTTTCACTATATTTTTTATTCTTAGTCAATTAAGTTTCATAAACAAATTATTATTCATCCTAAAATATCTCAATTTTTGGGTAAAACATTTCAAACAAGTCAATAATTTAAAAACGTGTGTGTGTGTGTGCCTATATACATACATATATATAGAAGTGCTTTAACTACAAATACATGAAATCAGAAACAGCTATAAGATAGACATTTCCACATGTACTTAAAAACTACTTGGGAAACTAAGTATTAACATTATCCTATTTATTCACGGTAAGGTAAAAGTATAAAAAATATCAACTAAAAAAAAGGAGATAATACTAATTATTTATCAATCAACCAAAAATTTGATCAACACCTCAAAAAAAATGTATCAAATGGTGTATGGCATTTGAAAAACATTAAGAACCTTTGTCAATAAAACAAAATGTGAAGTTAAACAGATGAAACAAATCCAAAATGCTCAAATAAATATGAAAGTAAACACAAAGAAAACTAGTACCAAGGTTTCTGCTGGTTATATAAATTCCACATACAATATTGTACTGATATTATTTCCCTTTAACTTTGATGGCTTAAAAAAACTTTGAATTTTTGGCATGAACATTCCGTTATAAAAGTGGTCATTAAGTCTTTATAAAAAATGTCCTTTCTTTGGATGCAAAATAAAATTCTCATTATCTTTAAGCATACATGTGCATGTACAGTAGAAGTGGTTAATCACTGATGGAATGTTACCTTTCCTTACAAGCAAGATACTCTTCAGTGTCACTCTCTTCAGACTCACTTGAATAGTTACAAGCACCACTGCTCTGACCACCAAGCATTAGACCTCTGTTTGCCAACAGACCTGCGGCATTGCCATAACCAGTATACTTCACTAGTCGATTCACTGAGAAAACAGAAATTATGTAAACAGTCAGCTCTAACATCACATGAAACACCAAATTATGTAATTCACACATGGTCTCTTTTAGTTATTTATTGCAAAAACAGTTTCCACAAAAGTCAAATCATTCCTCATTCCATAAAGGGTTTAATAACCCTATATCCCAAATCACTGCTCAGTCCATAGTTGTCCATTCTCCAACTTGCATCCCATTATATTGCTCAGTAATATGTATTACCTTTTGCCTCTGAAAAAAGATTCATGTGCACCAATATATCTAACAGTTGAAAAAACACCTTAATGCATTGTTGCTAGGCTAGCTGTTGTCTCTCATAACAGTACATGAAGCACGGCAACTATTGTTCTGATGATTAGTCTCTCATAACACTGCAAAAAGAACAGCAGCTGTGGTTTCAGTGACTAGGGCCTATCATAAAAATACATGAAGCACAGCAGCTCTTATTCCAGTGACTAGGATCTATCATAAGAATACATGAAGCAGAGCAGCTGTGGTTTCAGTGGCAAGGACCTATCATAATAATACACAAAGTGCATCAGCTGTGGTTGCAATGGCTAGGACCTATCATGAGAATGCATGAGGCACAGCAGCTGTAGTTTCAGTGACTATGATCCATCATAAGAATACATGAGGCACAGCAGCCGTAGTTTCAGTGACTACGATCTATCATAAGGATACATGAAGCACAGTGATAGGTCCTAGCCCTTGCAACCACAGCTGCTGTGTTTCATGTATTATTATGATAGGTCCTAGTTACTGAAACCACAGCTGCTGTGCTTCATGTATTCTTATGATAGGGCCTAGTCACTGAAACCACAGCTGTAACAGTGCATGTGGTTCCAGTAGAAAACATACAAAAGTATTGGCTTAACTAAGGCATTACATACAGATGGACAGTAGCTTTTACAGTTGAATCTAATGGTATTATAAGTGCATATGGAAATAAATTTGTTGTTAATGTCAATACACAAACACACACTTCATCATTATATACATTGAATCTTTCACTCTCGATATATAATAATACTGACTGCAAAACTGTACTTCTATTTTCATACTTTATCTAGCAGACTGTAAACTTTGAACAATTCAATCACTTTTTAGCTATTTTTTACATAAAGAATTCATAAACTGATTATTATTCCACTCAAGAAGTTAGAGCTATCATTTTTGAAATATTAACTTTTTTATCTTGTATATTACTTTCAGCTGATATTGCACAGACAACTTTAAGATATTAATTACCAACCCTAGGAATTTTTTCAAATTCCACATTAGATTAAAAAGCTGTGATCACTTTTACATCAATGTTCACTGTACACTAAAAATGTTTAAACACCAGACCTTTCAACTTTAATAACAGAATCAGTCATAACATTTTTTTTATGATATGCCATTTTTGTACAATCTGTGTAGCATCTATAAAAAAAAAGTTGTTTTAAGTTTACTGCAAACCTATTCAAGTTATCTCAATTTGAAAAAGTAACTATATACATTTAAAACGTTTTGACTGCTAAAACAGTATATATGTGTAAGCTTTGAACCAATTTATACAATGTTAGGATGTTAATAAAAAGATGTAGATTTAAAAAAGAAAATGAAAACAAATCAGAAATGTAACAGGTATTTGTAATTATAAAACAACTACAGTTTCTAATATAAATATATTATAAACAATCTCAAACCAATGAAAAAACATGTGCACCTTACCATTTTCTTTACACAAGACAAAAAGAAAATCAGCAACAAGTTCTTTAATGTCTGTGTAGGGAGAAGTCATTAGACGAACAAGCCTAAGAGAAGAGAAGTTAATATTACAACAAGTGTGAATGCCAGAAAATGCTCTAAGAAAGTAAAACATTTTCTTATTTTCCTTAACAAAAAAGCTACACAAGGGCTATTGACAGTGTAGAAGGAAGATATCCAGTCAACAGCACCCACCACCAATTCTCAGGTTACTCATCTGACCAAATGGTGGCTCTAAACATCACTCTTATAGCACACCCACAGTCCCAATGTACAAAGTGAAGTTTTGTGGCAATGGGACACAAACCATGAACCTTTGGGTTCATAATATGGGAATGCTAACCACTAAGCCACATCCTGCCTCCAAAATAAAACATTTAGCTTTCTACCTATTTATTTTCAATGTTACAACAAGACACATTTAGGGAATGTAAAAAGGTCTGTCTTGAATGAAACTTTCACAGAATATCATATATACAGATGATAATCACTTTTAAACTAAATAGAAACAAATATATATATGTGTGTGTGTGTACATATAGAAAAAAGTCACTGACACTGTAAATCAAAAATTATTTAAAACATTACTAGGAAGAAATGTACAAAATTCATAAGGGCATCATTATTTATATTTTTCTAGTGTTACATGACATAAATGCTATCACTTTTCTTAAGATATTCTTTGTAATGCTGCAAATGGGTTTGATATAAAATATATACTTGCTAAGGTAGTTTTGACTATTATACTTCATAAAAGTGGTTCAAACCTATGGGTTTTAAACATAGAAATTTAATCAAGGTTCTTCTGAGCACTTACTGTTAAATTCTCCACTTAACCCTACCGACACAGTTCACGGGTCAAAGGCCATGTCATCTCGTCTGTTGACTAGCACTCAAAATTTTATTCAACTACTATTTTATGAATGTATGTCAATAAGTTTGGTATCAAACTGTAGATTATAATTCAAATTTTTGTATTATACATTAGTTAATTTCTTAATTTAAAAGTAAGTATTAAAAAAATCCTAAATACCCATTTTTTGTGTGTGTCATGTGGTATGTTGAATACAGCATTGGTTCAAATTAGATGTTTGTGGTGACCAAATACAAAGTCTATACTTTCTTATGAATTAGATACTGAAATTACCAATATTGACAAGTTAGAATATAAGATAAGAAATATCTTTTCTATTTTCTGAGATATTTATATATTTATTGAATCAACCAAAATGGCCCTGCCCACCTCTTCAATTTTTGAAAATACTTGCTCACATACACCTACTTCACCCAATAACATATGTATAACCAATCAAAAGCTCAGAATGTCCCCTAGTGGTTTTTCTCAGCCTCTACAAAGTATTTGTGTAGAAAACTCTTTCTTTTCATGCTAGATTCCAAGCAGTATAGTAATGCATTAATGAAGTTTAGTAACAAAGCTGTACTTGGGTCTAAAAAAGAATTCCACTATAATTTATCCCAAAAATCATAAATTACTATATCAATACCACATATTATTTTGTAAATGTGTATATATATATATATATATATATAAAACCTTGAAAAAATTATTTCGTTTCACATTCTCCACTTGCGAAATTTGATAAGGCTTTTAGCAACCTACGGCAAACAGCAAATGAATACAATGTTTGTAACTAGAAGAGATAATTGTTTGCTATATTTCATTGTTTACTGTTCTATGTTTTAAGAAAAATAAGTTTAAGAACTTACACAGCCAAGACAGATCACTTTGTAAAGGCCAGTTTTATATTCTTGGATATAGTAATATGAGTGCATGTGCAACTCGTCATTGCAACTTCTGTAATGTTAGCCAGGAATGACTGAAAGGTCTATATAATATAAATAATAAATATATATAAATGTATAATGTTATGAGATTTAAATTATTTAAACTAAACATCTGTGTTTTCATGTTATAATTTGTAGTCATTCAAGAACGAAAAAAGCGTAATTTATATTTCCTAATTTTTTATGGTGGTTACAAGGTCAGTCAAATCGACCAAACACGTACAGAGATTTGATAGTGAAAATATCAGATAAAATAGTTTTTTTTTCTTAAAAAACATTTGATAATTATGTGGAGGTTAAAAAAAAATTTCACATATGCACTTTTTCTGATGCATAAAAGTATTTTTAATCTTAAAATCAAAATTACTTTGCATGTTGGATAGTCAACATAAAAAAAAAGACATGAGAAAAACATTACTTAAAGAATTCTGATATTTTGTGAAGGAAAGCCTTGTTATTTTTACTGATAATCTTCAAAACTTTGTTGAGATACGCTTACTAATTTAAAAGTTATAGCATGCAAACTATAAGAAGCATAAAATGGTTACACGGTTGGTCCCTAGGACTGAGCCTGTGCTGAAAGAGTTAAAGCTTTAAAGTATTTTAAAAATTATAATGTTATTAAACACTACATAATCAGCATCTTCATTATTATTATTATTATAGTCTGGATTATTTTGACTGACCAGTTTCAAGTTACATGATGAGTTTAAAAAATAAAGGTTCCATTTTAGCAAAGAGAGAATATCTGATTGACATCACTTGCATTGCTCTCTGCTGGTGAGGCAACTCATTTGATTGCAGTAATTATACATTATTCACTCACAACTATTAAAGATTAGCCTTTAGCTTAAAAAATGGAGAGTGCATTTGTTGAGAAACAAAGATGTATTTTTTTTTTCTTTTTGTCATTTTCATAGGTTATCTCATCAAAAGATGTAGATATCACTAAGCACGTTAGTGCTTGGTATGTAGGGATGACCTGGGAAAAAAATGGCCAATGCATATTATGTATTACTCATCATAATCTCAAATCTCTCTTATAATAGTCTAAAAGACTTTTATAAATACCTAACTTAGGTTTTCAAAAGCTATTAAGATCTTCAGCTTAACCAAAGAACATCGTTAAAACAGAGAAGAGAACCAGCGAGTAGCTTAACAGTCGATTGTTCTGCCGGTTATTCTAATTCTGGCATCAGAAGGGCCAGCTCATCAGTGCTTGAAGTTGTTGCAATGATTTACATACCAAAATGTTGTATTTTAACTTGAGGAGTGCAGAAGCAGTATAGTATTTCATTAACTTGAACACATAATGGCCATTAAGACAACTCATCTAGCCAGGCTAAAACTGCTGCAGTTCATTATAAAATATTCATTGGTATTGTATAAAAAAGAGGGGGGGAACAAGTAATATAAAAAAAAAGGATGATGTAGAGATGGCAATGCCAAAAGTACAGAAACAAGATAGGGATGAGTACACAAAACCATACAAAAAATCCCTACATAGGAGGCTACTGAGTCAATGTTATAAGCCTATGGGATTTAGCCATTGTAAGACTACAGCATTATTCATATTAAATGCTTTTGTTCAAACGTGATTTCATGTAAATAAAAGGAATTAAACATTTAGTAGTAGGTAAAAGCTTTTCTTGGAAAGATTTGGTGACTTATTTAGCAATTTTTGTATTGTTTTGTGTATTTTATACTTTTTGGCATTGCCATTCCTTCAAGATTTTTATTACTTGTGTATGTAGGTTAGCTATGCTGCCTGTACAAACAGGCTTAGTATTACAGAAGACTTGCATTGTATATGAAACAATGTAGTTACTATGCTTTTGTTGCATTTTGCTGCAACATACCCAGAGTCTGTGAAAATTGTTTTTCTCATTCACCATTTAAGTATTTTTCTTGGAAAATGTTTTAGACCCTTTGGTTAAAAATTGTTCTTATAAATAATTACTAATGTAGTCTTCTCTGTTGACACTGTGGCTTCTTGACCTGCTCTGGGATCGAGAAGACTAGCTTTCTGGTTTGCCAAGTTTTTGTGAATAATGAGCTTGTTAAAGAAAATAATAAAATCTGTATCCTTAAGTTGATGAAGAATTTGAATATGGTAAACTCTCTTATTTAGATCATTGTTCAAAACCTGGTACAGTTCTATAGGATAATTTCAATTCTAGACTTGCTCATTGGATAGATTTCAGGCTGATGTTCAGAGCAGGGCATCATGCAATCATAGCACATTTTATTTGGAGTGTGTGGGATGTTAAGCTGTCCTGGGTGCTGTTCAAACAGACCCAACTTCACTATTCTTTTTTGTGTATTTTGGAAATTGTTTTCTGCTGTTGGGAGAGAATGTCCAAATGTCTCCTGAAAGAGATACTTTGTGTATGCAACTGAACATTGTACTTTCATCTAAACCCCCACTTCCTATCCTCCAGCATTAGATGGGAGCCATCTCGTAAGTATTTCACCTGAAAACAAATTGGAGTATGTTTATTCAAAAAGTTTAGCATATTCTATTCTTTCCCTAAAATATCAGTGGGATAGCTTTCATTGGCTGCCCTGTATTTTAACAAATATTGCATGAAGTTAGCTAATAATGATGCTTGAGGAGAAAAATATTTCTAACTTCATATATACATTAATGTTTGACTTAGTTTATAATTTGTACTATTGTCAACCTATTTCTAAAGGCTAACATAATGCATTAAACAGTGCTTATATTTTTATTGTTCATTTGTATTTGAAAAAAAATAATGTGGTAACCCTGTGGAATATTTTAAGTTGCGTTTGAAGTTACACTTGAATTAGGCATTTATTCTTGTTTATGAGATTTTGTAGCTTTTTCCTTCTGATGTTTGTGTGGTAAAGAATAATGCATTGCATGCAGTTTTTTCATATTATTCAACATGTTCCTATTCATGATGCAGCTGAAAAAAATTCGGGCTTTTAATGCTTTATTAAAATTGTTCCCATTAGGCAACTGTTATATCACCACTGGTGAGTTATGTTTTGTTGAATTAAAAAAAAAAAAAAGCCAAGAATGAATCAGTGACATGGTTTATGAATTTGTATATTTATTGACATAAACCTAACATCTTAAGGAAGTGAAGTACTGAAATTTACACTAAAAATCATTCTGCCATCCTGGCTACAATTGTACCAATTATTGGTCAGCAAGCAATATCAATTGATTTTGAACTTTGATTTGCATAATTAGTGCTCCTGCACACCACTGCACAGAAGAAAAAAAAAAATTGAACCACAAACTGGCCCACTTTCAAGTTATTATAAATGTAACTTGCTAATGTATAAAGATTTTTCTGTTGTATATATTAATTGATTGCAATATATTTTCAGGTACAGTGGAGGATATGGTAGTTATGGGACTAATCCAAACTATTCTCAAGGAACATATGGCCAATCTAACTTAGGATATAGTGTAAGTATTGTTTTGTCCTGTCATTGACAAAACAAAAAGTACAATTGGAGTATATTTGTACTGAAGTAACTTGCCAAATATGGAACAAGGGGTATGTTTCTTGTGCTGAGTATTGTGTGTAAGAACACTTAATATTTAATATGATAATTAAGAAACATACCCCTTGTTCCATATTTGGCAAGTTACTTCAGTACAAATATATACAATATTGTATATACCCTTAAGAACTATATGTTAGGTATTTATATGTTCAAACATTCAATTTTAGTTATTTTTTCAAATAAACCCATGGACAGTAAACTACTTAATTTCAAAAGCTAATTAAAATTCTGGGTACACAAGATTTTTTTTTAAATTTGAATGTATGTTCATTGTGTGTGTGTGTGTGTGTGAATTACTTTGCTCAGTTATTCTTTGCTAAATGAAGTTGATACTTTCTATATTAGCTAAATAAAAATGTACACGAAGACTTAAGTATTGTTAATTCTCAGGTTATGATACTTCTTTTTTTCATTTTCCTATGTTATATTCTATGATTCTTTTTAAAGCAACAACCACAGCAACAAGGCTGGGGAGGAAATACAGGTGGAATGGCATCAAGCAGCTATTCAGGGTACAATCAGGATTACTCTCAACCTACTCAGTCACCGGGCTACAATTACAATCAGCAACAGAGTTCATCATATGGTCAAACATCTGGTCAGTGTGTCTTGCAAGTTTTTATGGAGATGTGCATTTTCAAAAACTGATTATTGATTATTTTTTAACTGTTGATTGAAAAGTTATTGCAATATTCTAGTTGGCAAATTTTCTCATCTAAATAATCTGTAATGCAGGATTCATTTTAGTGATTGATGTTTAAGTTAAAAATGTTGAAAGTTATGGGTAAGTTTTCACTTTTGAGAGTAAAGAAAAAAGCTGTCCTGGAATCAATAGACATCTTTGTTCATTAATCCTTGATTCCAACATCTAACTATGCATGATGCATTTAAAGCAGACAGCACAGGTATTCGGAGGTTTTTATCATATCAGATAGGGTGGGAACATATTCCAGCTATGGAGCTTCAGTAGCAAGTTATGGAAAATGGTCTCTTACCTACAGCACCCAGCCATCATCCTACTCACAATCCCCTGCTTGACAACAGATGTATGCCTCTAAAAATAGTTATGAAACTGGTCAAAATCAGCCTCCATACAGAACTTCCTCATCTTATGGTTCTTATACTTACACATCAGCAACGGGTTATGGGCAGCAGCCAGGCACCACCTCAGGCCTAGTCTGTAGTAGCCTAAAGTTGTGACTTCATTTCAGGTTCCACTTCTACCCTACCTTCTCTTATCACAACACCCTCAGACCAACAGTTATCACCCCAAGGAATTCCTCTGCCAGGTCATGATTTTCTAAGACTTCCAGCACATTCTACTTCTTTCTGCCGTACCATCTCAGGGTGGGCCATTAGGCCCATTTGAAGGACTTGCATCTGGAGCTAATATATAAAAGTCTCCAGGAGGATATGGCCCACCTTCATGTGGAGATATCACAAGCTAAAGTAATTTTCTTTACCATGGCAGATTGAACACCCAATCACTAGGCTAAAAGTACAATATTCTTTCCTTGCATTTCATTAGAAGCTATGTTTGGGTCCACAAGGTAAGCTTATGAGTTAGTGTTATTATGATGTCTTTGACTGATATGAAAAATTCTGAATATTTCAGAAATAGTTCTATCAACCAGAAAATGGAGAAATTACACCCCAAACTCAATAAGAATAAATTCTGAAACTGTTAATTTGCATATTTCAAGCTTAAACCTTGTTAGATATAAATTTATAAAACGTATGGAAAGACTGCTATTTAACCCTATTGCCGTGGGTCAAAGGCCATGTCATCGTGTTTGTTGACTTGCATTCAAAATTTTATTGAAACACTATTTTATGAATTTATATCAATATGTTTGGTATCAAACTGTAGATTATAATTCTAATTTTAGTATTATACATTATTTGATTTCTTAATTTAAAAGTAAATATTTATAAAAACACCTAAAAATCATTGTTTGTGTGTCATGTTGTATGTTAAATGCAGCACTGGTTCAAATTAGATGTTTGTGAAGTCTATAATAGTTTCTTACGAATTAGGAACTCAAATTACCAATATTGACAAGTTTGAATATCAAGTAAGAACCTTCAAATTTTCTGTTTGCTGAGATATCGCTCATGTACTGAATCAAATACAGTAGCCCTGCTCACCTCTTTCCAGTTTTGAAAATGGTCCCTTATATACACTTTCTTCTGTATGTGACATGTAAATATCCAATCGAAAGCTCAGAATGTCCCCCTAGTGGCTTTCTCAGCCACTTTCAAGTGTTACAACGTCATAACGTTCTTTCAATACAAATCTTCCTGCTGGTAACGTGGGTCTTTAGTGAGCTTGAAATTTCATATTTTTTAGGCCAAATACAGTTTAGTTACTAAGTTTGATAAATTATAGTGGAATTCTGTGGTATTTATATAGTAATTTATGATTTTTGGTTACTTCAATTGTATATATAAAAACCTGAAAAATGTTTTTAGTTTGACATCCTACATGTGCAAAATTTGATAAGGCTTAGTAACCTACGGCGGCAAGCAGAAAACGAGTACAAAGTTTGTAACTAAAAGAGATAATTGTTTGCTATAGTTCATTTACTGTTCTATGTTTTAAGAAAAATAAGTAAGAACTGATTTGTAAATAGTAATAATGTATATACATATATAATGTATTATAACCAAAAGATTTAAGCTATTTAGACTAAACATTTGTATTTTTGTGTTATAATTTGTAGTCGTTCTAGAATGAAAAAGTATAATTTATATTTATTTCCTAATTTTTTATGGTGGTTATGAGGTTGGTCAAATTGACATCCATTATAGTTAGGGTAGAGAAAATAATAGAACAGATATATAGTTTTACTGAAAACAAATGTTTGAAATGTATTTAGGAGGTTCTAGAGATTACTCAAATGATATTTGAGATTTTCACAAACACTAGTGAGTTACATTTTGTTGAATTTAAAAAAAAAGCCAAGAATGAATCGGTTACATGGTTTGTGTATGGTTTATACATGGTTTATGAATCTGTATTTTTATTGACATAGTTCTAACACCATCCTAACTACAATTATACCAATTATTGGTATTAAAAAGGGTTTATCTCAACAAAATGGCAAAATTTCATTGATTTTGTGCAAACTAATAGATGGGATGCAAGATTTTTTGGATATGCATTTTAATAAGCATGGACCAAAAAACTAGCACATCCACTACAGTCAAGTTATAGCATCTACATTTTGTATGAATTGAAACAGCAACTTACAGACTACTAATGCTTGAATTTAAATTACAAATATTTTCACTGAGCATTGAACTTGTTGCAGCCATATTAATTAATATATGTTTTAGTGCTGCATCTTTTATATTTTCTTTATATTTTACCTAAAAAGATAAGAAAAAATATTGCAGTCATATAACTTGGTTATATGATGGAAATCTTGCCAGTTGAGGTGGTTACACTAGCCGGATTATTTTTAGACTTTTCTAATCCTGGCCAATTTGAGTTACAAATCCAAGTTTTTAAGAATGAAAACAGACAACCATAATAAATATTGTAAACAAAATTGCTGAACTTATTTTGAGTGAAAAAACTACTGTATATTGTCAATTGGGAAACATTGTATGGTGAATATTTTCTCACACATTATAGAAACTGCTTTAAAACAGAACACTGTAAAAAAAATACTTTGATAACAATCTGATAAAATATTACTAATATATATTGGTAGAAATGAAATATATATGAAAAAACTGCTTAGTTATTTGTATCATAATGTTTTTTGTGTGAAAACTCAAACTTGTGTCAACATGAATATTTGAAAATAGGGATTAGCATTTTCAGAAATTGGTTATAGCATTATAATGTATAAATGCCACAGTCCGCAACTATGTTTGTTATGATGCTGAAGGTGTAATTTTGTCACCCAGAAGTCGTAAGTCTTTTGATACTGTTGATATTTACTACTGGAAATGTGGTTAGTCTTTACAAGTTATTAACAGTAAATCTACTATGCAGGTGGTCCTAGTTTTGGAGATCGGGGAAGATCAAGTTTTGGGTAAGTTTAATTTTTTTGTAATAAACAGTTTTCAAACACTTAATAACTACAATTTGAATTAGTTTGAAGAACATTATAATGGTAGTGTGCATTTATCATTGAAAAATTTTTAGTTATAAAATCTATCATTAATAGTAAAGGCATTTTATATGAGTCAATTTGTGTAAATTAATCCATGATCTTAAATATGATGAAAAAATAACTTGTAAAACACTGTTCATAATTGCTCAGCCATCTCACTCAAACCTAGTGCATGTGTGCGAGTCCTGAATCCTGTAGTTTTAAGACTACTCATGATATCCATGAATGAAATATTTAGATAGGAAGGGCAAAATTAAATGCTTGTACATCAGTTTCCTTATTTTTTTAAAGTATTTCTGCAAGCAATTGTCCAGGAATGTTATAGTGCCAATAAAGTCATAATTTTGTTTCTCTTTTCCTCATCACTTTGAAAGCATGCTAAAATAGATTGAAAGTAGTGACAGTTGAAACAATGGGTAAAATGTAAGAGTTGGTTCTTAACAATAACAGCATATGAAGGCATTAATGTCAAAACTCTTCTATTTTATGTGACTTAACAGTGCATACAGACACAAGTCACATATTAGAAGGGTTGTTTAACGGTGATGTTTTTAATTTTTTGACCTCATTATTAAGTTAGTCACATCAACTTGCATTACATTTTCATAATAGTTATAAACCCTGTTGTACTTCCTATTGTCATTTCAGCTGACCGGACTACATTTAAAAACCTAAATCATGGAGATAAACTTCATTAAAGTACATTTAGTTTAATTTTTACATTACTTATATTAAAGCATTTAGATATGTGTTAAATTTATTTCATTGGTGTGTGTCCATTTGTGTTTATTTTAGTATGCACATAAAAATATTTATAACACCAGTTTGAAGACTTGGGAAACAATTTCATTGCAATTAAGTTATGCTACATATTTAGAAATTTAAATGAGTGGAATTACACCATTATACGAATGCATCAGTATCAACAAAACATAGTTAAAAGTAAAATTTTGTTATTGTATAATAGAACTGGTCTACTTGACCTGTAGCTAGATTTGATCTAATAGCAATTTGAAGAAATGATGTATAAAGAACTGGGAATATTACCCCTTAAATTATCGACTTGTTTTTATACCGTTCACTACAGGTGAGGTCCACATATTGCTTCATATTGAGTAATTTTGTTTTTGCCTGTTGCAATACTTAGTGTAAAGACCTGACCAAAAAAACTGGTAATAATTAATTTCATATGTAAAATACTTAGGGAATACCAACAGTAATTAGTGGTAGTAATTGCTATATTGGTGGTATTTTTATTTAAACTTTTTATGTAACTTGTGTTATTAGGGGCACTAACCAACAAAGTTCTGAACATACAAATAATTCTGTGTATAGTTTTAAAAACATTTTCAGACAGCTGACAAATTTTATTGGTAATTTTAATGTTAGATACTTTATCATACCCTTATTCAGTAAGCTATAGAAGTAGGTTATACAAGTTATAATTTGTACATTTGAGAGAGATTTTTTACAGTTGTTTTTTAGCACTTAGATGCTATGAATATGGAATGGTTTATGAGGAAGCTAAAATACTATGATTTACATGAGGCTATTACTTGATTTTGTTTATTTTAAGTCTTTTCTTTTTCTTCTTCCTCCAAAAATCAAAGATTTGTAACACAGAAAATAGGCATTTTTTAGATTCACATGTATTTTGTAAATAAAACATGAAAAATAGCCTTGAAAGCATTTTCTACTAATTTGTGAACATTGACAGGTATGAGATATTTATCACAGTTTAATTATCTAACACTAAGAGTATTTCCCATTATGGAGATTTGGTTGTATTCATCATATCCTGGATAAAACATTTAATTGAATCACAGAAGTTAATATTTTGATACTGTATCTAAAATAGAGCAGTTAAAAACATTGAAAATATCTCAAAAAATAAGTGAATAGAATTAAATTTCAAAGCTTAAATGAATTGCAAATTGTTAGGCATTTTTTACTGGATAGTTAATGATCTGTGTTGTAGAAATGTAAAGTTTCTAGATAGATGAGCACTGAATTAAGTTTTTGTTTTACAACTGATATGACAAAGCAGTATATTCTAAATGATTAAAGGCTTATTAAAAATGCTGATGAACTAATTGCTGAAATTCTGACGTATTGTACTGAAAAACCTTGTTACTCTGGGTCTGTTTTCAAAGAACAAGAGAAAGGAACAGTTTACAAGTTGTTGTATTACCAAACACTTGAAATGTTCTGAATTATGAACAGGAATTATTCTAATATAATTAGCTATGAAATTAAGGTTTATTTTGTAATAGATAATAATAGGAACATAATTGTTTATTTCAAAGTTTGTTTTATGAAATACCCATGACTGACTAGATTTTGTACTGGAAATGTGAAATCTTCTAACATAGGCAGCTTGTATTTCAGTTAGAATGGTAAAAAACTTCATTTGATATGGTTAGTCATTTTAACAAATGACTTAATGTAAGTAGACTGCCATTGGGATTTTTTTTTATTAAACGGAAACAATTGGATTGTACATGTATGCAGTTGAGTGCGTTTTATATCAGTATTGGAAATTGTAATAGATGAATAATGTGACTTAATGTAGCAAACTATAAACTAGTTAGGGTTTTCGTATACACCACTACAAGAAAAAAACTTGGTTGTTAATGAACATGAGTTTTTTACGGACTATTGAAACTAGATGTGTTGTTACAAGAAGTTGAATGTGTCTTAAACTAATGGAACTAAGTTGTATTTTATTTTTGACACATTTGGAAAAAAAAACGTTAGGTATTTAAGTGTGTGTGCCTTACCAGTAACTTGAAACTGGTTATCTACCAAAAGTGTACCAATATTAGCAGTAGATGTTGGAGTTTTTTTATATATATATAATAGAAGAGAAGGAGCTTGATTGTAACTGGTTGTGTTTGTTTTAGAAGTAACTTATGACTGCCTATTGTAGGGTTTTTGAAGAGCCTAAATATTAGCAAGCTGCCATTAACCCTTTGCCAATGGCATGCTGCAGCTTGTAGCAATTAATGTTGCTTTCATTATATTTCATTCCAAAAATAAGACTAGTGATTGAAATTGTTTTAAATTTGACAAGAACTTTCCTGAAAACATGTAGTTTCAAGTTTCAGAAAAATAAAATATTTAGTTTTGATTTTTACAATTTTTAATATAAACAAAGATTCGTTACTTATTGTCGTTACTTGTACTTGGACTCTGAATAGTCCATCGGCAAGGTGATTTTTATATGAATTATAAAAACGCTATTTGTTATTTTAGTTTTCACATTTTATTTGCATAATTAGAACCTATTAAATGAATTTAAAAGTTTCTTATTTTCTACTTTCTCTACTATATCAACAACTCTACCTATTATCGTCAATGTACAGTGCAGTGAAATGTTTAAAATTAAGAAATGGAAATATGTACGTACCTTTTAGCTCTTCATAGAAGTATTTTGAAACTTGTTAATTTCACGCCTATCTTTTCACATATAATTTATTTTTAATTTTCCTTTCCAATTCTTTGTCTTTTATTATTTATGCCAATACGTCTGTGGATTATTGGTGACCCTTGTACAGACACTCGTTTCACTAATGCTTTGAACACAAATGATGCCATCTTGTTTATACACTTCCATAATCCAGGCCACAACAAGTTAAACTTATAAAAGTCATTAAGTCTTTCAAATATGATTTTTGAAGCGTAGATAATACATAATTAACTAAAATATAAAAGTAAGACCTATTTAAGTGTTATAGTTGATCAGGCAGACAATAATACTAATGGCAGTTACAT
Source organism: Limulus polyphemus (assembly GCF_000517525.1). Classification (NCBI taxonomy): domain Eukaryota; kingdom Metazoa; phylum Arthropoda; class Merostomata; order Xiphosura; family Limulidae; genus Limulus; species Limulus polyphemus. The sequence continues at coordinate 152,242 of NW_013667779.1, forward strand.
GTACACCATGAGAAGAACTGTGCACCAATTTCAAATTAATTGGTGGTAGAGTATAGTGTAAACTGAGCACTTTCTAACAACTGTATACACTTGTGTCAACTAACCACATGTATGTTGTAGATCTCAAGGCAAAGTATAGAATATGGGCGTAGCACCTGTCAAGGGTTTGAAAATTTACATCTGTTGATCAGTGAATACAGTTCTAAGAATTTGTATCTTGCGTGTCGAAAGGGCATGCAGACCTACATTAGGGTCTGGACATTCATGTACATCACATGTGTATGTGTTTATACTCAGCTCTTGCTAAAGTGGAGATTTTTCATAGTGCGTGGATTATGTGCCACGAAAACTGCAGGTTAATTGTTTTAATGTTTCCTTTGACAAAAAGAAATTAAAACTTAGATAACATAACAATTCAAATTATACATTATAATGTTAATTTCATTGACATGTGTATTGATAGTAAAGTGGTTTAATTAAGTTTTGAATGTAATGTAGTACCAATGCAGAAAGAAATTTAAAAATGGCACCAGGAGGCTATAGGATTAAGTCTTCAGGGCTTGCTTTAGAACAGAAAGAAGAAAAAACTGAACTGTATATGGCTGCACATGTTTCTTTTGAATGGATAAAAATATCACCTTCTAGGAAATGAAGTCACAATAACTAGTTTATGGCTTCCCCACTTCATTGAAACTAAGCAGGTATCTGCTTGAAATAAAATATAAATTTAATTAGAAAAAAGACTGCATAGGTGAACCATTTCTGCTATACAGGTTAGTTACAGCTGTTTAATGCATTTAACTACTGTTACCGCTAGCAATAGTTCATACAGAAAAAGTAGCTTTGAGTTTGTTATGATATAGTTATCCAATGCAACAAATAAGTAATAGTTGCTTGTAAGCTGCTGTTACTTGAGTTAGAAGGGTCATTAGTTGGCACTGATGATGTCAGTACTTATTTTACATAGTTTGATTAAATCACACAAATTTTAAGAGTTTGTAAGGTGTTGAGATGTGTTTTCAATAGACAAGTTCCACCTTTGAAGGGTTTTTAGTGTGTTATTGAACTTTTGAGTAATTATGAAAAAATTGAGTTTTTTTATGTATATGTATGTGAAAAGGTAATTGGATGTCTGATGAAGGATATTACACTATACCATTACCTTTGCATTAAAATTATTGTAATATATCTAGAATAATATTAGAAGATTAATTTTACATCTGCTAAGCTACAAAATTTGAAGATATGTTTAGTCAAATATGTTGGTGGTGTTAATAGTTTTGTTGTAGATTATTCCAGAGTAATCATTTAGAAATATGTTTAACGTCTCATTTAAACTTGGTTGACAAGAATAAGATATTACTATACAAATATCTTGCTATAAAATAGGTGTAGCTACTGTTTGATGTTTCTAGGGTTGAAAGTGCTATTAACTTCTATATTGATTGTCTGGATTATATAGTGAAACACTCACTTTTTAAAAAAGTATGAATATTAAATAAAATATTTTATGTAAGTTATTTCACTTGATAATAAACTGACATAAGATTATGTATTGTTGAAATATGTGGACCATCAACTTGAGAGTCTGAATGGGTAAAAGGAAGCAAGAGAAATGATCATATAATGTGTATATGAAACAAAGAATAGTTGTTTTTAAGCATTGATCTACCAAGAAGACACGATTCATAGCCTATTTAATTCTCTGAGTTGTTAATTGGCTTAAATGCAATTGAACATGCAGACAGAAATTTAATAAGATATTTAAAAACAGTACTCAATATTTGTTTTTTTTCTTTTCCCCTCCATTTAAAACAGGAAATATTTGAGAAAACTTTAGTTTGTGAAATTTTTGGTTTAGTGAGCAAATGTTAAATAAACTTAGCTTTGAATAACTGGCAGGGGTAATCCTTTTAAATATTCATTAAAATTCCATACATCTATAGTAGACCTAAAATTGGTTAGTTTTTAGTAACAATTGGATCTTCATTGAATTGTATTTTAAGCAGTAACGTGTATAATTGCTTTAACTACATATTGCTTGCTTATTCTTTGTGCACTAACTGCTTGAGTAGCAGCAATGAAGTGTACTAGTATAAAATAGCTCTGTATTTCTATTATAAGTGGGATACTTGCTTCTGTGAGTGAAAATATTAAAATTAAAAATTTGTAATCAGTCTTTGATGCCAGTATAAATGTTACTTTTAATAAACTTTAGATTGTAGTTTTTAAACAATCTGTACATACACTTAAGAAACCAGTATATTATATGAGTAATTGAAACATTTTTTGATAGGATGAGAGTTTTTCGTTTGAACAAGCTGTAGCTCTTAAACGTTATGTTTTAGTATTTTTTTTTTAACAGGTGTAATCCAAATTGCAGAAGAACCAGTGGTTTTTATAGAAACATATGTTATAGAAAGTAACTGAATAAGTATTTAGAAACTTTTATGTAAATATGCCAGACAGCTCCTGTGTATATACCAGAATGGATGTAGTGCTTATAAAGTAAGCAAGACATCCTTGTAGTTTTTAAGTAAATAGCACAAAACTGTTTGGATAGATTTAACAAATTCCCACTGGTTCCATTGCTAATTGGACTAAAGTTAGACATAATAGTGTTTTGAAGTTTTCCAAGATGAAGAGTTCTCACTGAAATTTCTGTGCTTCGATTGTAGTAACCAAGGGCCTGGTGGAAGGGGAGGTTTCAACAAAGGTAAAGCATTGCAAAAGTGATGCTCAGTTTTTATATAATGTTGACAGTTAAATAAAAAGCTAATTTTGAACATTTTTATAGGGTGGTGGCTGTTATTTACAAAGTATATAATATTTTCTGTGTGATCGTTGTCATTTAACACATGTTTGACATTTGTGAGAGGTAAGTTTGAGAAAGTCTTGGATACAAAGAAACTTGAGTTGAAGAAAAAAGATGCTTTCCAAACACAACAAAAAGTGCTTATGGCAAAAATATTACCCGACGGCTGTCATAAATTAAATCCAACAGATGTTAAATATTATTTTTTGAAAAATTGTGCTGCTTCGTGCATGGCTGAGTGGTTTCATATGTACTGTAGCTTGCAATTGCTAATGTGTGAAATAGAAATAACTTAAATAATTCAAAATAGATTAGACTATTTCCTCAGATGGGTTGAATTTTGATTGGGAGTATTTCATAAATGAATGAATGTGTAGTTTATGTTGATTGTAAATGTAGTCAACTTTTGAAGCAATTACTTAATTATGCATGTTAATGACAAAAATTCTATTTTCATTGTTTTGTTTAATATTATTCATCTTAAACATTAAAGTCAAACTTTGTTGACTAGTGATTTTTAGTTTTTGATATAGAATACAGCTAGTTGCAGATTTTATTGGAAGTTAGCAGATATATTTTGAAAGACCTTGTTTTTTTGTACGTTTAAAGTAATAACTAATTTTTAAGCTTGGTTATTAGGCTACTCAGCGAGTTGAAAAAGTGTTTAATAATAATGATTTTAAGGTGAGTTATCATACCAGCAAACATTTGTCTGTAATTTTATGGTAGTGAAATAACACTTTTTATATAGAATAATGTATGAGAAGGTAAGATTGTGTTCTATAATTGTAAATATAGTATTTGTAAGTTCTTCAGATACAGGTCAAGATTGTTCATTGGTTTTATCAAAAAAGTTTCTATATAAAACATAACATTGATGAAATACCTCGGTATATTACTATAAAAGTTTACTTATGACTGTAGCAGAAAATATACTACAAATTTGTCTCATGAACTTGTAGGAGAATTAATGTATTTTTAATGCATCATTTCAGTTTTCAAAATTTTTTGTAATTATTCAAAACTGTGTATTTTGTATAGACATTTTTCTTCTTGAACAAAAAACCACAGCAAGGAAAAATGACTCGTAAGAAAAGAAAGAATTTTAGCAAAGTACAGAATCAAAAATATTTGGTCTAAACACTGCAAGATTTCTTTTAAGCAAAACTGAATATTAAATAAATTTTCTAGATCTTGGAACACTTTAAAAAGCTCCTTTAAATGTTCTTAAGAGAAACTTTTGTACAGTATTATTTGCAAGTGCTACTGAAAATTAGTTGTAACATAGTCCATTTTTGTGAATTTAGCAATAATGAGGATTTGGTTTGAATTGGATCCTGGAGTTGTAAAAAATTCTAGAACAGTTCTAGGAGCACGCAAGTAAAACATGACTGATGTTCTTTAGAAAAATGTCAAATTCAAGAATAAGCATAAGAGTATATTGAAAGTAAATTGCTTAAAACCTGGTTTTTTTCTTTAAAAAATTGTTTGAGTGATTATGAGCACAGTTAAACATAAAACACTAGATAAATACAGTTCTATTGACTATTAATTTAAGTACTCAAATATAATGAAAGTAAAGCACGCATGAACCATGGGTTTGACTAGAAAAGGGATTAGTATTAAACAGTTTTAGAATAAGCATATGAGTGTATTGGAGGTAAGAACCCTGTTAAGTGATGTTTTTGTCTATGAAAATACACTGGTGTTAATCCTAAGATAAATATGTGAGCTCAGTAGATGTAAAACTTCTGAACCATGACTTTCAATAAAAGACTGTATATTAACTACTTCAGGTATAAGAAGAGTACAATAAATATAAAACATGGTGTTGTCAATAAGAATGAGAACAGATATTTTTGTCATTTCAACAGATCAGAGATCAGCCCCACCACCTCTTGAGCCATTGAGTTTTAGTAATTTCCTCCCTCCCAAAAAATATAAGAAATAGTATTCTGCATATATTGCAAAAGGACTGTTGTAAAAGCAAACATTTTTTATTTCAGGAGTGTAGTTAAATATTTTACCTTGGTGGTAAAGTTGGCATAGTTACTGCCCCTTTTTCATTGTTGAACAGATAAAATAGAAAAAGCAGAGGTGTCTAAAGGTGTATATGATAATATAAAAAAATACCTCTGTTTGTTACGAAAGTGTTAATTATGAGTACAAAGTAATACATAAGGATGTACAGAAGACTGTTTATGCTTGCACATCATATCAATGAGGAAGGTATACCTTAACATCCTTTGAAGCCAGTGTGTGATTGTAACATTTCTGTAACTACGTGGAATGTTGCTCATACTTGTTCTCATTTTTATTTATTCAAAAGCAGAAATTATCTTCAAAAATCTAAAAACTTTGTAAAAGGTTCATTGATTATAATTTATCTCAAAAGTGCTTGCATATCAAATAATGAAAAAACTTTAGAGATATTTGATTTTCTTTCTGCAGAAACACAAAGTCATTTTCATTTTATTGATAACAGGCTGATAAGGGTTAGTGATTGACAGATGATACAAATCAAATGGAAGACTAAGTGGCATCATTTATAGTTGTTAGTTTCATGGAAGAAACTTTTATCAGAGCTGTATTATGATATATCCTCATGTTTCAGCAACCAGTGTAGACCCAGGCAAGTCAGTACAGTTTGACCAGAGCATAAACTGTTTGTTGAAAGCATTAACAAAAATGTAGATCCAGAAATTGTACCTGATTAAACACTGTTAACTCAAAGATAAACAAGGGAGTCCTTTATATAAAAATGATCTTCTTATACAAGGAACATTAATTGATGACACTTAACAGATACCAGATTTCCCCGAATCCATAAATAAACAACGATATTTTATTTAGATTTTCCTTTACTTGGCTTTAGCCTCAATGTTTTCATGAACAAAATATTAGTTTGTCAAGAAATTAATGTTGCTTTTCTTTTGATGAAAAACCCGAACAACTTGTATATCAAAACATTTGTAAGTACATTGAAGTAGTCTCCATTTTTATTGATGATGCTTTTCCATCTTACAATCAGATTGTTAATGCCCTGATTATAGAAATCATTTGGCTTTGAAGCAAAAAACATGTTGATGTCCTCTTTAACATCTTTCACATTTGCATACATTTTCCCATTAAGATGGAGTTGCAGCAAATGAAAAAGATGGTAATCTGATGGTGCCATATCTGGAGAATATAGT
>NW_013667779.1:159250-183113 GCF_000517525.1 Limulus polyphemus
TTGTAATGTTTACTGATAATATGCAAAACCTCGTGAAGATACACTAATTTAAAAGGTATAGCATGAAAACTATAACAAGCACAAAATGGTTACAAGATCAGTTTGTGGAGCTGAACCCGTGCTGAATGAGTAAAAGGCTAATGTTTTCTTACTGCCACAATAATTTCTTCAAAATACAATATTTATCATTTCATTGTAATTCCATTTATTAAATACAATTACCAATGTGGCCTATATGGTATATGCAACAGAAAATCATCAAGAATTTCTATAATCTTGGTGTAATTATTAATTAATTTAATTTATCAATGCAAGAAGCCTTTTTTCTTACATCTTATGAATAATTGTCAAAAGTCTGAATTAAGGGTGTGAAAAAAATGCTTACAGTTCAAAGATTAGTCTTTAAAAACTTTACAATATATGGTGACATAATCAGCACTCAACATGAGACTACAATAACATTAACAAACAGCTAGGAACAACAGTTCAAAGGTTCTTTTTAAAAATTTTAGGGCATGATGACCCATTCAGTGTTTGACAAGAAATTATAGTAACATTAAGGATAGCTCAAAACAATAAGTCAACAGCTACAAACAAGACAACAGCCAAATGTGTTAAATAACAATAACAGATTCCTATCGGAGTAAGCTATGTACTTAAAGTGAAATTAAAAATCAACCTAGCCATCAATATAGCTAATTAAATATACTTTTTTTACAAATCCACTTATAAAACCTAGAATGCATTGTTTAATCATTTGTGTACCCTTACTATTAATGATATTTTTACTGTAAACCCAGTAATATCTCACAAGATATGACCAGTTTAGGAGATTTAGGTTAGTAATACAAATTCTAAGCTAACAATGCAAATCAATCCTTAAAGTAAAACTTTAATAAGTAATGACAAATCAAAAGAAGACAAACATAATTATATTCAATATAATTAAGTAGTAGACCACTATCATTAATGAAAGGGACAGTAAATAAACAAATGACATACCTTAGTTAGTGACCCCATAAACACTTGTTCCTGTCCTAAACCATAGTTGATGATGTATATTTCTTTAGAAACTGACTCTCCCTTTCTAATAACCCATTTTACCAAAGAAATTCTGTATCCCCCCCCCCCATTATATAACTTGTTAGGTGTGACAGTTAATGCCAAATATTTTCTAAAAAGCATATCAGATTGGATGCATCAATTGCTCATGGTCCAAACAAAAACCAATGTCTATGAAGATACAAAGCAATAAACAAAAATATAATAAAATGATACAGAACCTGACCATTATAACATAACAAGGCTAAAGAAGAAAACAACTAACCATTCTTAACATATTCTCCTTAGTCCCCACTCATGTGTTCTTAGAATTACTTAAGTAACTTCTGTATCAAACACCGAGAGGATTACTGCAAGAAGTACTAAATAACATTCAAACTTTTCTAGAAGCTGAAAAGGAACTTTTATGAAATTAATAAACTGTGTATAGAAATACACAAGGTGTCATATGACAAAGAAAGTAAATATAAAACTACTTAAACTAAACTTAGCTGATTATAACTATATACAACAACAACCAATGATGGTCACTACACTAAAGCTATTTACTTTTACCCCAAACAACATCCCAATCAAAGCGTAGATGTGAATGTTTTTAAGAGGTTGTGATATTGTCTAAAGCTTCTAAACCTTTACTCTTTAGCAAACATATTGTTGAATTTTTCACACTGAATGAATTTTATGTTTAATTTCCTCAATGAAAAATATTAATTACACAAAATGCTAGTGAGTTTACAAGCTCTATTTGCAAAATCTTTTAATGATGAACAAATTTTAATGTATCTAATTAGCTGAAAATAGCAAATATTATAACATAACTTGTCTGGAATATTTGAATTTGGGAATGGAAAGTTTATAACCTCAAAGTTGAAAATGTGTGTTTTATTGTAAACAGATGTATGTGTGATAAATAATGGTGATATAAAAATCTATACAGTTTGCTTTGTTTGTAGTGGGAAAGTTTTTTTTTTTTTTTTCCTAGAGTGAGCTCTGGTTGCTAAACTTGTAAAGCTAAAATGCTGATCATTTAGTATTAAAATATCACCTATATATCAGCAAGTGCAAGTAATGTGCAAGGTTTATGTATTCTAGCAAGGTTTGTAATGTACAAAAATTCTAACCAAATAAATACAGATCAGTAGCTTGTGACCAAAAGTTATTATAACATAAAAAATTCATGGCTTGTAAGAATTAATTTAGTAGTAATTGTTCTGGGTGACATATTCATATGAAGTTCTGTGTTTACTGATGCAAAGAATTATTTACCCAAATTATTAAATGACCCTGAAATTGCTACTGAAAGACTTTTTTTTAATATTTTATCAATAGGAAGGCTAGCATAAAGATTATTGAAATCAAATGTTTCTACCATTATATTTCAAAGCCTTTAATTCTCTCTTTACCCTCAGTAGAATTACTAACGATTATACATGAATTAATACATTATCTTTTTTTTTATAACATTACAGTATTTCTTTAATGTATTTCAGATCATTACCTATCGTGACTGACAATTCCGTGGTTGTTCGATGTAATTCAGGAATCAAAAATAATTTAGGCATAACATTGTTTGATTTACCCAAATGTACACAAAGACTGATAGAACTGAAATGTGTTCGTTAATGATATGTCTATACTGATTTTAATGTATTTATAAATTTCATTACCCAAAGGTTTCAATATATTCAAATTCCATATGTGAAGTTAAGATAAGAAACTTTTTACAAATGAAAACAAAGTTATTAGCTGCTTTATCTGCAGGAGTGATAAAATACTTACCAAGTTATGATTATAATGGGGTCTATATCAATTTTTAAACTCATTTTTAAGCTATTTATGCACTAAATTGCTTACATATCTATGACTTTTGTTTGTTTTAAGTTCCTTAATAACATATATCACATATAGAAATTTAAAACAAAGTTATCATCAATATTGCAATTAATCCCACTAATTACTACTCATGATTTATATACTGTACATAAAAATTTAATAATTTCAACTAATCTGTAAAAGACAAAAACATAAAATTACACAATATGATAAAATATGTGGACCCCCATCAGTAGTAAACAGTACAAGAACAAGTCAGTAATTTGAAGGTTCAAAAATAATACTTTAGAAAATAAAATAAATGTAGTAGTACAGCCACAACAACTTTTTGGAAAAACAAAACTAAGATTATACCCTGAGCCATCAAATATGTATTCAATATTCCTCCTAAGTATAACTGCTATTACACATGATTCTTATTAATATAACAAAACCTGATAGCTACACACAATAAGAAAGGTATGAGACAAAACAACACTGTCTTTTATTACCATCAGTTAGTATAAATAACAGACAAATATTCATAAAACAACTGAGGATTATTGTAAATCATTTTATTAATGCTTCAGTAAGTTTTCCATTTTAGTCTTCATTAGTGATTTTGGTGAACACCATTTTACATCAATTATCTTAAATCATGAGAGAAAAGAGTGAAGTTGTTTTCATAAAAAAACTTCTTTTTTTTTTCTGATATTAAACTGCATTTCAAGTTTATGGCAAAACAACAAGTGTACCTGTTTCTAAGTGTGTCTCCTTCTTCTGGTTTACTTCTTACATCTTTTAAAGGTGGAAGAACCTGAAGACATGAAAAAAAAAAGTTATTCTCTAATAACAAAACTGAATCAAACTAAACACTATATTCAAAAATAGTTATGTGGTATGATTAGTTCACTAAATGAGATGATGTAACTGATTTACACAATAAATTATACTGTTTGAAGTAAAAGGTAAAAAAAAAATTAAAGTTATAAAATTAACGAAACATTTCTAGGTAAAATTTACATAAAATACTAATTTACTTAACTATCTATAAAATATATTTACCTATACAAAAAAGCATTACTTCCAAAAGTTATTAAAGCATATATTTCTAATTCTAATTGTTTACTATTCATGGTCAAAAGCGAATAACCTAACTTACTATATTGTTTCTTACCTTAATCTTCATCCATTTCCTAATTATTCTATTAGAACGAGCACATTCCCCAAGACAGGACAGAATTGGGATTAAGAAGTCCCTCTGCTTTTTATTTGGCTGAAATGTATTATACAGAATGTGTTAAGGAATATTACCTCACACAATAACTGATACAGACTGTTCCCAGAGTCTGTCTTGTTACAGTTTTTTTTTAGGTTTGGTTCTCCATTTTCCCAACATCTCACAGGTGTTTGTAAAAGCATAACTTTTTATACACACACACACTCTCTTCTTCCACTTTATAGCAAATGATTTAGAATAAAAAAATACACTGGAGTCTACTCAGATTTTTAAATTTACCTGAACAATACTGCATGATTTCTGTCGGTGTTTGTAATAGTAAAAACATTTGGTTTTATTCAAAAATAAGATAAAAATACATATTTGATGTTAACTGCATAGGTGCATACACATTAATATATAAACATCAAACTTATATTAAAGCAAACAAAACACTAGATCATGGTTTCCAAACTGGAGACTGAAGGAAAGCATCAAGGGGAGCTATATGAAATACATAAATTTAACTAAAACAAGTGTTGTAAATTGAATGACAAGCAAATTAAACTTTACTTTCAATAATTAAAGGTACAACTAAGCAGGAAGTTATACAGTTCAAAGCAGTAGAAACAATTTCAACAAAATCAAGTTTTTGCAAAGAAGTTCACATTATAGTAGTTACTTATTAATTAAGCAAAATAAAAGTCAAACTAAATTTACAAAGTAAAAGTTAAACTTCTAATAATAAACGGTTATATTTGAACAGATATTCACCTGGTCCATCTTCTTTTGTAGAAATTCCAATATTACAGATACAGCTTCCATGTTCATGCCTTCATATTGTAAGTTTTTGTTATCAGTTTTCCCACCAGGGATATCAGTTAATGGAGTAAGCAGTTCCTCATAGCTGGCATGAGGCATATTGTTGAGAAGATTTATTGTATGGCTAAATAGGAAAGCTAGAATGTTATATATATATTTATACAACTACATTTATTGTGTTAAACTATACACCATTCTAAAACATACTTTTAATTGAATACTAGATGTGAGAATAAATTAATGTAAACAAACATTAAACATCAGTGGGAGCAAAAAAACGAATTTTTCTTTATTTTCCAAACTGTTCTTTACTGACACAAACTTAAAAATATAAAAACTCTTACTTGTGCAGCTCTTCCTTTTTGTCAGGTGTTTTAGTGTCACACAGCAGAATGTCATGGAGGATACTGACTAGCCTCATGAAATGTGCTTCCTCTTCCTGTAAGAGATGAGCTGATTAAATTATAGTCATCAAATGTCTTGGAATAAGTTTTCCAAATGGTTAAAAATAATAAAAAGATAAAGAGCCTTAATTAAATTTCTTGATAAACAATAAATATATGAAAAAAATTAATGGTCCCTTCTAAACAACTACTTTAAATAATTCCAAATTTTGTTTTTATTTCTGAATGGATATACATATGAAATATAGCTCTGAACTAGAAAGTTTATGTAGTAATAACCTGAGTTAAACTTAATTTATGCTTGCTATTATGATGACATTATTTTATAGCTCATAGATATAAAAGTATTTCCATTGTGAATTTTACAAAAGACTGGAATAACTGGTGTTAGGAAAATCTGAAGAATACTGTTATCTTTCTACATTGAACTATAAACAAAACAATACACCTGCCTCCTCCATATTTAACTTGTCTACATTCACAGTTAGGTTGAACAGAACCTTAAGTACTTCTGATGCTAAATCTACTTCTTCATCATCAAGACAAGGAATTGGAAAAACTCCAGAATCTCCACCACTTCGTCCTCTCCTACTGCTTTTGCTAAATCTTTTGCTGCCTTTGTGACGATGTCGATTTCTCTCTGCATTGCTCTTCATAATAAGATCTACTATTTCCATCAGATAAATGAGTCCATGATGTTCAGTTCTTAGTTTTGGTCTTTCCATTAACAAAGAAAGAATAATTTTTTAAGGGAAAAATAAATCAAGATCTGAGATAGTATATTACTCTTGCAATAACTGCTTCCAAAACAAAAACAAAAAAATATCAAAAAATAAGTACAACATTTTTACTTTTCATATAATCTTAACTTGAAGTTGAATACTTTGGACCTCAAGGAAAGCTGTGACAAGCCCAAGCTTGTAACAAACTTGCCTTCATTATGTATATTTTTTTGATTGATTTAAACTATTATGTATACAAAGCAACCCATTCTAAATATTTTAAAGATGAGCAGTTGAGGTAAGAGAAATGCATTCAAAATACTTTTTTGATGTATATATTATAGCATTACAGAATTGTAAAATGTCTTCTACGAGTTCACTTTAACCAAATTCCAGCATAGAATTGCATCTGTAAGTCTCCAGTGGTGTTTTAAAGGCAAACTTTGATTTACTTTCTGACAATTAATGTACAGCAAACATATATAATATCTTAGCGTAGTTATGAAGCCCAACATACTCTCCAGATTATTCAGAAAACTTTGTCAGATTTCTCATTTAAGTATAACCATTCTCCATTTTATCTACTTAATTTATAGTATTTAATTTAAAGGGGATAAAAACATTTTGTTCTTTTATTGTCCTTTTCTAAATTCAATTTGTACTACCCCCTGGGAATATTAAATAATAAAAATTTAATTTAAAAACTACTTAAATAAATGTGGGGAAAAAAAAAAAGAACCAACCTGATATCTGCACATAAGGCAGTCAGAAGAAACAACATTCTCATGTCAAAAAACTGTAAAAATACAACAACATTCACTTTAGCAGACTGATTATAGTAATGCAGTGACATGTCATGCATAAATATATCTGCATTAAGACATATTTCAGAATGAGTTGGGTTGTAACTAAATATAAATATACCCTGAACAGATTCTAACCACAACTGGTCAGTCACATTAAAAAAATAAGGACACAACACAGAAAGTCTTACATGTTTCTAAAATCATTTCATTCAAATTTCCAAAATTATTACAACTTTGAAATAATACAATTTTTTGGACAGCCAGACATAAAATTTCCAAAAAGAACAGACAAAACACAAGAGATGTAATGCAAATGTAAATAGAAAATACATGAATAAGTAAAAGTCCCACACTGCATGTACAATTTTGTTTTCTCCCACAGTTCTAATTCAAATCTTCTTTCTGATACAGTTTTAAGTGGTGAATTATACATTTACTGTTAGCCACAGAGATTTAATATTTGAGGTATTTCTGGTACTACATTTAGTTGCTCATTTTGTGATGAGGACTTGAATGAGATATTTTCAATTACTTTGTTTGTTTTTAAGCTCCATAATTATATCTGTTAAAAAGTATCTCAAAAGATTATTGGATTACCTAAATTGCAATATAACTATCTGTTAGTAGTTTCTTGACTCATAGTATTTATGATTACTGGTTATGAGGAGGATGCTGCTAGTTTACAAAAAAAATTGGATTATTTCGTGAGTTGAGCAAATAAATGGCAGAGGCTTTTAATTATAATAAATGCAAAATAATGCATGTGGGATGTCACAACTTGAATTATGAGTATAATTTTGATGGAAATACCTTTAACAGTGTTGTATAAGTCATTAGTTGGGACATATTTTAGTATACTGTGTTCAGTCTTGGGCTTCTTATATTAGAAAGGATACTGAATTGTTCAGAGGAGAACTAGGATGATACCTTTGATGGAAAGGTTGTCATACAAGGATAGGTCAAGATCTTTGAAACTGTTTTCTCTTGAAAAAAGAAGAGCTAGAAGGGATCTGATTGAGGAGTGTAAGATGGTTATGTGAATTGTAGTGCTGATGCATCATCTTTTCATTTAATGGTGAAGATGGTAAAACTAGGGGACACAAATATCAATTCTGGTAGGACAGTAGTCATCTTCTTAAAACAGCTTTTCTTTCTTATTTTATCAGGGTGGTTGGCCTTTGGAATGAGTTGCCTTCAGATGTGGTAAATGCAGTTAATTTAAGGGAGTTTAAGGGAAGGCTTGATAAATATTGAAATGGTAAGGGATTGCTTTGAGTGTTTTATTTTATAGTTTAGTATTGCAGATGAGATGGCCTAGACGGACCAACAGGTCTCTTGTTGTCCTTATATCACACACACACACACACACACTCACGTATATATAATTTCTGTTGCATTTTACATTCAAATCAACACCAAAACCAGAAATCTTCTGAATGAAATCTTATATCTAGTTTCCTAACTTTTCACAAATTGAGTTACAAATATCATGAAACTGTTAAAACAATTTTAACATACACATACTTTGACTTCATGCAGTAGATCTGGGTCTTTGTAAGTTTTCAATCGCATCATAATCCCTTCCACACATTTGTTGTAACTGAAAAATAAGCTAAATATTAATAAACAAGAAACATTCTACTAAAAAAATTATATTGCTTCTAAATTGTGAAATAAATATTGATGAACTTTATATATTTACTTTATAAAGTTACTTGACACTTCATAAAATATCTGTTCTTGGCTTGCACTATATATAAAATTTTAACTTCACAAAGAAATCTTCTAATCCTCAAATCCTGAAATTTTAAAAGATTTATTAATAGTGATAAAACTATTACTTTTCATTTACTGTTCTAGAAGGAGTCAGCTATGATATAAGGGTGTGTTGTACTCCTGCTGATGGAGGGTTGTCGCATGCTAATTTGTATGATTAAATGCAGCTGAACCAAGCTGAACATATGGAAATAGATAGGAGTTCAAGGCTAGCGATGAGCAAAATTTGCACACTAAAGGGCATTCAAATCAAGAATAGCTGTAACTGTGAGAGGAGGTAAGTAATATTATCAGAAAAAATTCTCTAAAAGATAAAACAGAAAAACAGTTTAAAATCTCAGGAAAAATGTTCTAAATAATTTTAAAAAATAACAAGATTAGATTAATAAGAAGTTCTGACTGAATAGAATTTGTGTCTTTTCCTCAGCTAAGTTTGTTAGTTATCAGTCAGTCACACACACATATGTATATAAAAACAAATAATATACATATAGAGAGTTTTATACACTTTACTTGAACAAATTCTACATGTTAATGTAGTGGTGTAATGTTTACAGGTAATCCATGTGCCATGTTTAGCACCTATATGTTGGTTCACAGAAAAATCCTGAACAATCTACAATGTATTACCAAACTGAAAAGACTTATAGCTAAAGTGTTAAACATAATCCTTATAACCAGCTAACCACACTTGGTAAAGCTAGTAGTTTAGTAAGTGCTTAAGGTAAAGTTGTAATCAGCTCTCAATCATTGTCATGATTAGTATCCAATAAAATCACCTAATCACCATATGATGACAATCTACTTACATTATAAGTAGATTACTTGATTCTCATGAAAGTTCTTTACAAAAATGAAACTAGTGGATGAAACTGATTGAAATTTGACATGAGCATTCCTAAAAGTATGTAGTGTCAGAAAAATAAAATATTTAATTTTTTCCTACTATTTCTAATAAAACATTTGTTATTTAAGTTAACATTTTCCTAAACTGGAAATGTATTTCCAATAATACTTACCTCTGCTGACACTTTAGCTATTTTTCAACACTGGCTTTGCCTATCTAAGTATTGGTTCGCATGCTCCAGTCTTTTATACCCCACTTAAATGCCCTTGACAATATATGATTTGCAAATCAATCCATCCACATCAATGCACCCTTTATACTGACACTGTATATAAGCACCTCACTCAGATAATGTAATCACTTTTTTGAGACTTACACCATCCTAGTCACTAACACTGGCTCTTAGTGGGGAGGAAGGGCTGGAGAGTGTCAGTGGAGATAAGTATTATTGGAAATACATTTTCAATTTAGGAATATGTTAACGTCCAAAATATACTTACCCTCCTCTGTCACTTTAGCTAGAATTCCACATTGAGAAGGTGGAGGGGCCAGTGAGAGCATAGTCTATACAGAAAGAGTCTGTATAGAACAGGGGTGTACCAAAATAACAGTGGTACCCAAGTGGGGAAACCACACTACATCCATAACAGGTATGCTCTTTGCCCAGAACTTAATATTGGTATCAAGGGTGGAATAGTACAAGTAACTATTACAGGCCAGCCTCAACCAGATAGCCGAGGTTCCAGAACTTGAGGTTAGAATTAAGGGGCCATGGTCCCTAGATCCCACAGTGGTGGCTAAGGCAATTGGACCGCAATGTGATATATAGATATACTTTTGATTAGATCCCAACCTGTAGCCATAGAGTGATGCATTCCGAATCATTGGAATTACAAAGAGAAAGAAAGCAACACTGAAGTGGACAAACTTTCTCTTCCACCTGAAGAAGTCTGAAAGGCACCGTCCCAGGATCGGAATGACAGGATCATATATGCCTTACTCAAACAAAGAAACAGAACTCATCTGGTCTGGAATTATAACATTTATCCTCACTCTCCAACCGAATGGGTAAGGAGCATTCCCGGAATTATGGAGAGGATGTGGAACATTGTATTCAACCAAGGACCTAGGATAGGACCATTTCTCATTTGGAATTAAGAGGAGATGGTGAACCTCCATCCATGAACAATATACATCCCAACATTGTTCATAAGAAGGGCCAAGCACACCCCAACCTGATAGTGTACGATAAAATCTGAACTGGTATTACGAATAGGCTCTCACGTAGGCCAGTGCTGCTCCTACTGACATCTGGGAAATACATTCAGGGACTGGGGTAGGAGGGCCCCAGCTTTGCCCTCTTCTCCAAGAGTGGAGGAACACACATGAACACTCTGGAGGAAAAGCCTCTGTCTACCACCTCAGAAACTGGAAATTGGGTGCGGTAAGAACTCCCTAGCTCCATTAGTAGAAGCTAGGAGGTAATGTGCATTGGGGAGCCCTGAGAAACAGTGCTCTGGAAACAATGCAACAGGTGAACCAAGTTCCCTCAATTTTTAAAAGCAAACCAACCCTGATTTATTCAATCCAATGATCGGCAGAGACAAGTAGAATCCCCTTTACCTTTACTCATGATAGTCTATGAGTAGCAGTCCATGATATTATGGTAATACCATCTGATAATGTGCATAGATGGTATTATGAAACACCTCATTTCTACAGAGCCTGTTGCAACCAGTAGCAAGTATAGTCAAATGAGTAGTATAGTAAAACAGCCATGGGGGATAGTGGAAAAACCACCAGAAAAAAAACTGACAGATTATATAAAGAATGTGAGAAAAAAGCATTAGGAGAAGTTCACATATAGGCCCATAAAATGTCCCCCAGTGAGTCACACAAATGGATAGTGAAAGACATAAATGTGGTGAAGCTGATAAGATGCAACTCTCAGAAGATTCCTCGCTTGTGAAATCCAGAGTATGTAACCTGGATATTTGCAAAAACCACCTCCAAGAAAGTGGAGATAAATTTTTGGAAACTGAAGTATCCCAAGGAATACAGAGAGGAGAACTATCACCACAAAAGGAATCAAAGTAAGCCACATAATACCTCTGGGTCTGACAGGACAAAACAAATGATCAGCATATGATCGATTTTAGAGATGAGAATTAGTTGGTAAAAGAATAGTGGAGAGGGATGTATCCCATTCCCTGGTGGCTATAGACTTAGAAAGAAAGGGCCTATCAGGGTATAGAAGGACCTAAGGGGAGAGATAAAGAGTCCTACAAACATGGCAACAACTCTAACCGATGACATCAGAATAGTCCTACAAACATGCCAACAACTCCAACTGATGACATCAGAATGTCAGCAACAACAAAATACCCATTAAGGGAGAGGTGATAAAATGGAACATGAGACTAAAGGCTCAAATGGTTGTCGAGACAAAGCATGTAGTACCACCTTAATATCTTGAGTAAGTAATGGCAAAAAGACCATTTGGGAAGAAGTCTAAATAGCACTGGGGAGTCCAAAACCTTCAGATGTTTAGGATAACGATAAGGAGATGAAAAAATTGTCTAACCTAAATGTCAGGAGACGAAGCTAAATCTGAGTAAAAAACAGGTCAAAACATGATATGGTGAACACGTTTGAGAAAGTGGGTACAAACTCCTTGTGAGGCACACCCCAGGTAACTGTAAACGTTAACCCCCAAAGAGCTGAGAAACTCTTTGTGTGGGGTTGAGGATGCCTCAATAAAAATAGCCAAAGAGGTAGATGCAGAAGTGGACTCACATGAAGAAAATGTAGAAGAGAAAATCATAGCTAGGCCAATCTAGGCTAGCAACATCTCGCAAGTAGATGATCGAAATATAGTCAGAACTCTGATTAACAGATGAAGTGACGGAAAGTCATAGATGAGCAATCCCATCCATGCAGGACTGAATGCATCTACCATCTAAGCCTGAGAATGAAGTAGTGGAGACTCCAAAGCTTGTAGTTGAGTATCAATGAGGGGCAAAAGCTATTATTGGATGCCCAAACTGAGAACAAATCTATCAGAAAACTGCACAATGGAGAATCCATTTGATCAAAAGAAAGTGAGGACTGAAACTGAAAACCTGTTATAAAGTCCATCACCCCAGGAAAATGGCAAGCCAGGAGGCTGATATGATTGGAATAGGCCCTATAGAGAAAGAATCAAATGTAAGAGACCACTGGAATTGATGAAATGTCTCAGGAGGATATTTCCTTGGAAGAGATCTAGACCTTGAACTATTGCCTGTTGGACAGGAAGAAGTTTGAAATTATGGATACAGGATGAAGATTCATCCTCCAACCATATACCTTCGAATTCCTGACCTTGAAAATCCAAACCTCATCCCCAAAGTGAAGTATCTGTGAAGAGATGAAGTGTGGACAGAGGGGCAGTATACACTGATACACACACACACACACATATACTGGCACATATATATAAATACAAAATAATTCTAATGATAGAGTTGATCTAAACCAACCACCATTCAAAAACTAAGATGTTGTCCCTGATGAAAAGGACTAGAAAATCCAGTGGATTGAAGTTCCAGATCTATGAACTGCAATGGGACTACTGAAGGGATAGCATGTGTTTTCATCCCAAAAAAATCAAGAGATTTGAGGGAAGCCCACAACCCCAGAGATAAAACCATCCCTGTAAGTAAGAATCTGACTGCCTGTTCCATAGCCTGGAGCTGGATGGGAGGTGGCTGAGCTGGGCATAAAACATGGTTAAAACTTGTACAACCCAGCAGAAGACATGTGGTGCTGATGCTAGGCCAAAGGCTTGACTCCTGAACTGCAGAAAATGATCCCTATATACAAAACTTAGCTAAAGGCCAGATGAATTCACTTCGAGAATATGGAGAAATGCCTCAGCAACCTCCAACTTGGGCATCCACGGACCTAGTGAAAAATGCCAATGTAGGGTCAGAAAGGACTCCATTGTGGACTGGGGAGGAATGAATTGGTTGAGATGAGAAAGAACAATGATCATCTACGAATCTCCCCTTGTCTCAAGTACAAAGAAACAGAAATAGAATCCCAGAAAATTGGGATCAACTGCCACTACCACCCCCAGTGATCAGTAACTCTGATAGCCATGAAATGAAAATTCACACCCCACTGGTCAGGTGGAGGTAGAAATACCATAGGCTGAGAGGATAATGGAGGATTGAATGGAAAGACCAACCTCCATACCAGAACACAAAGTTCCCATGGATCTACACTGAAGGAATACCAGGTGTCCATCAATAGTTGTAACCTCACTCTAAGTGACCTCCCCACCTAGGTTGATACCAATGCCACTGGCATCAGTCGACCCAAATGGAGTGGTCCTGAAACTAAGGCTTGAGTCTATTCAGCAGCTAGAGCCAAAGAAGGTCGAAAGGTGGATAACAACAAAAAAGCAAATGGGTGATGGCAATTTGCAATACAAACTCTTCTGAGACATATGCAAACATAAAGTGACTATAAAAAGAAACCACATGTAATACCCAGAGGCTACAACAGGTAGATAAAGTCCCATCACCAAGATATCTCTACAGAAAAAACAGAAGCAGTCAGTAGAAGTCAGTAGGAGACCCCATTCGTCCACAAACTGATGTGGGGACCATTGATAGTTTGCCAACAATTTGCAGAGGAAGAAACATCATAAAGTGAGCATGAGGAGAACAAACATAAAAATACCATGTGAGTGGTTCAAAGTGATCACATGAACCAACCTGGAACTCCACATATCCAAAATTTAATGATTTTAGTCTGAAGAAATGAAAAAAATATATCCACCTGGAGATTGAAAGCCAAAGCATGCCAACAGACATACAAGGGTACAAGGTATATCTATCCCATCACGTAATAAAGCAGTAAATCTCTCAACATAAACCAGAAATATCAGGTGAAAAAGGAAAAACTAACTAGTCTCCTCCCACCATTCCACCATTAAGGGAGAAGTAGACTCAAAGGTCACAGAGAAAATCTCCAAAATTTCATAAACCCAAATGACTAATAGAAGAAAAGGAGTAGAAGGTGGATGATCCAAATTGGACTTGTGAGAAGCCAAGTTAGGAAAGAAAAGCATCAGAAAAACAGAGTCCAAATTCTCCCCAGAAAAACCAGGATCAACAAAGAAAACAGCTTCAGAGGCCCGAAAAGAAAACACTCCAGGGCTGAATGTATGTCTCCACCTCCCAATGGATCAAAACATGGATAGCCTCAACTAAGAGTAATCCCCCCCCCCCAACCATAAAGACATACTAGATAACAAAGGAGGAATGGGGGAGGTCGGATTAACTGCCGTGCTGTACAACGGTAATACAAGAATTCATACTGCAAACATCATATCCATTTCTCGTTTTTACCTTAAAGAAATTATATGGAAATCTGCAAGGCGATGAGAAAATCATAATCCATAGCGGAACAAATCACAGGCTTTCTTCAGAAAATACCATGGTCAAGAAAAAGTGATTACATTATCTGAGTGAAGTGCTTATATACAGTGTCAGGATAGAGGGCGCATTGATATGGGTGGAAGGTTTGCAAATCAGATATTACCAAGAGTATTTAAGTGGGGTATAAAAGACTGGAGCATGCAAAACCAATGCTTAGATAGGCAAAGCCAATGTCGAGGAATAGCTAAAGGGTCAGCAGAGGGTAAGTATGTTTTGGAATGTAGTTATTTGCACTCAAACTCTGAATGGTTTACATGCAAGGTGATTTTCATTTTGAGTATAAAAATACTATTTATTATCTTATAGTTTTCACATTTCATTTGCATAATCTCTAGAACCTCTTAAATGAATATCAAGAGTGTTTTAAGGTAAATGTTTGTATTATATTTTCTATTTTCTCTATTATATCACTAACTCTAGTTATTATCATCAATGTACAGTGCGATGAAATGTTCAAAACTAAGAAATGGAAATATGTACATACCTTTTAGTTCTTTGTAGAAGTCTTTTGAAACTTGTTTTTTAGTATACATAATTTCACCTTTTTATTTTTCACTTAATAGTTTTTTAATTTTAATTTCCAATTCTTTGTCTTTTATTATTTATGCCAGTATGCAACTGGTGCCAGCGAGAATCTATTATTATTATAGGGTGACTCTGTTCACAGACTCTTTCACTAATGCTCACACATGCAAATGATGCCATCTTGTTTAGACACTTTCAAGCAACAACAAGTTAAACATATAAAAATCATTAAACCTTTCAATTACACATTTTAAAATGCAAATAATATATAATTATTTAAGATATAAACAAAAAACCTTGATGTAATCTAACTCTCTAGCAAACTAATACATATAAGGCGAGAAACACTTGCCAAGCACTACGTACCCCTTGAGAGAATAATGGATTAAGCTTATTTTCTATCTCATAGTACTAATCCAAATGCTGGTAATGTTTCTTTGGCTATTAAGTAAATAGTGGGAAATCTGCTCTTTCTATTGGTTATAAGCATGCCATTCAACTTCAAACTGTCACTTAGCAACACAGCTAATTGGGTGTGGCTGACTTTAAACTTACAAAAAATTTACAATGTTTCATGTGAGGAGAAATTCTTGGAAAGTTTCCAGGTGGTAATAAAATACATCTGTTTATTGTACTTTGACTGTCTGAACTAACAGTATATATTAGTTGAGAATTGTAACCGTGAGCAAATCATGTGACAGCAAAAACTGTTGTTTTAACTGCTGTTTTAGACATTTCTTTCTAAAATAAAAGAATAAACTTAGATAATATAAAACTTTAAGTTATAACATACTTGATAATAATTTCATTAAAATAAATTTATAGTAAAGTGGTTTAATTAAATTTTTAATGTAACTCAGTAACATGTAAAGAATCGGGTTAACAGGGTTTAAAAATGGTGTCATTGCTATAGTTAATTAGTCACAAATAGTCCTTAGTAGTCAAAACTAGTAAGTAATTAGTATCTATTTATATATATAGAAAAATTGGGTGACTGTATAGGCTATGAAGCATGTAAATAATGTAGCCAATTTCACATGGACCCAACAACTCAATGCTAAATTAGCAAATATGAGTCATCACTTACAATTAATTTTTACCTTCATAAACAATTACAATATGACATTAGACTTATCTTGACTGATTTTAAGGTTTCTCTTTTTTTCCCATTTCAGAACAACACACTTCTTAATTTTTGCATGAAATTGAATAAAAAAACTTACCAACAAATTCTTTGGATTCCAGTACTGTTGAAAATCAGATTACAAAGGCTTTTCTGTGCTTCAATGATCACTACAAAAATTCCATACTTTTTTAGCTGGTACAAATTTAGTAATACATTACTTACAGGCATTATCCACAGATGTTAGATGTGAGGGTTTTATATTTAAAAAAAGTATGCAATGCTCCTGTAATTTTATAATTATTTTCAAGGAATTGTAAGCACAATCTTTTTCTATTTTCAAATTTGAGGCTTAACTGTACATGGAGTTTTGAAAACTATTACTCTGTTGAAAAAACTGGACTTAGATAACATATTTTTCTAAGAATGTAGAAAGTACTCAAATATATAAAAATAAGCAAAAACACTAATTTAAAATTAGTTGCTTTCAATAAAAGATATTTTTTCTTCTGATGACTATCTTTCCACTATTATTTTCAAGTATTATTACATTTTAAGAAATAGAAGTACCATTAACCTTTAGGATCTTTTACTGGAACTTGATTATTAACAAGTTCTTCTTCAGTCACCATTCCTGCCAGCTGTAACATGGTGTCTAGGATATCTTTAGTAAACACTTCTTCTAAACCCCTCTTCTCTCGGCTTAAGATCCGAACAGTTTCAAGGCAAGTTTGATGGCAATCAAAAAATGACTCATCTCTAAGACACTTAAGTATTCCATCTACAAGCTTCTGAAAATTATATACACAGTTAAAAATAAAAATGAACAATTTGAGATAAAAAGGTTTCATATTATTATCTATAATATGTTTTCTATCAGTAAAATGCTTAATACTGTGGTATGCATTTTCTACCTTCTTATATGAATGTAGAACTTTTAAGAAACTTGTATTTCTAGATGTGTGCAGGTTCTGCATAACACATGGTCAAGAAAGTCATTAAGTTGATTCTGTTTTAGCTATTTTTGTTCTTTGTCATTCCTTTGGAGATAACATCAATCTTACCATGAGATATTTAGCTATAAGGCTACACCTTGTGTATGATGGTCAACAGTAGTTGCTCCAAAAGTAAGCCAGGTGATATCTCAAGGTTGCAACCTAGCTTATGCTTGAATGGAAATGGAAATAATCAGTCAATCGGGAAAGAGCAACTAGCGGGCAAGTCTGATGTTACCAATTCAACTAAGTAACATGAAGCTAGTTGCTCTGAGCAAGTCTGATGTTACCAATTCAACTAAATAACATGAAATTTAAACAATCCGGAACATCTTCTTCAGTGAGTTGTTTAGTTTGGAAATAAGTC
The DNA here is from genome assembly GCF_000517525.1 of Limulus polyphemus. Classification (NCBI taxonomy): domain Eukaryota; kingdom Metazoa; phylum Arthropoda; class Merostomata; order Xiphosura; family Limulidae; genus Limulus; species Limulus polyphemus. Next base: position 177,220 of record NW_013667779.1, read on the forward strand.
TTAAGGGAGTAGAGTAAGTCTTATTAATTTACAACTCCAGTATAGGTGACTGTTAGCTTTTTACACAACTACATACACACTGAGTTTATGCATTTTAATAAAGATTGTTTTCATTGTGTATTACACTATGTGTCCTATCCATTTATTTCTTAAAACAGACTTAGTTGGTTTTAGTGGAACTCAGTATATATATTGTCAAACCTCCTGTAATATAAAAGACCTATCTAATTTACTTTTTAGGGAAATTAGCTTATCTAAGAATACCACAATACAAATTACAGTTAGTGTTTTCATAATAATATCAATTTCTTAGCACACATCACAATTCTGCCATGGACAGGCACTGCTCTATTGTAAAAGTACTTTCGCAATTACTTTTGAAAACATTTAAGATTAACCTCAAAAATGAAATTTCCATTATATTTAACAAATACATAAATAAGTAATTACGCTTATTATTGAATCTTCTGATCTGTTTGTTTTTGAAGAAATGAAAACCTTACTGCTAAGTGACTTAATGAATGTTATCAGTTAAAGATTAGCAAAAATGTAATGCACATACACAGTTACTCATCTGTTAAATGCCACCAAATTGAGTTCAGTTATAAGAAAAGTTACAAGCTACAAAATAAATATACTACCTTCTTTTTTAGCACATCAAGTTCAGGAAAAGAAAATGTCTGGGCATTCTGAAACAAAAATATAGATACTCAATAAATTGGAAATTACTCTCAAACTACAATTTGTGTAACAATGGAAATCAACAAACTGGAACATATACGGGAAGTACATAAAGTCTCATTTCTCAAACACACGTGTTGCTGCATGATGCAATACAAAGATTATAATTGATAATTTTATCTTGTATACAAGTTTTATAAGTTTATAGTGAAATATACTGTAACAATATGAAAAAGGTGAGAAACAATTTGCCATAGGGCTTCAACATACAGTCTCCTAGCTCACATTAGTATTCTGGTACTAATAATGTCTGATTAACATTGGATTCCAAGGAGATAACTCCATATCTTCATTGCATACCTTTCCCATCAATTTCAATGGGTGTCCTTGTCCCAACCAATACCCCTACCTGTGTTGATCCAAATAAGGAACTTTATTTATTACCATTCAATTACAGGTATATGTATAAATATATACATACACACAAATATATATATATGTTACAACTCACTAGGTTCAAATTAAAACATTGATTATACATTGCCATGGTAAATTTTTGTGCCTTAGCTGTTTCCAAACACTTTAACAATGTGTCTAAGTTTAAGAGATTTGTTTACATCAAAATTAGTATTGTTTAGTACACCTGTAGCTCTTATAACATAGATTTGTTACACAATTGATTTATAACTGTTTAAAAGCTAAAAGTCTTGTGATAAAGATGTTATTTATAATTTGAATAAAGATGACAAACAACTTCAGATAGAAATTTTATTCTACCCGATATTCTTTCAATTCTTCACCAATGCTTCTACAAACTAAGATTTCAAGATAAATATCCTTCTTCTGATATAGACATATCTAACTCCAATAACAATGTGGATGAATCACAATTTAACCTTTCTCCTAAACCCATACCTCCAAACCCATGACCTACTATAGAAAGAAGTATTGAGAAACTTTAAAACAATATTGACAGGTTTTTAAATAGTTTTAAGAATTATCATGTAAAATCCAATCTTTCAAGAAATGAACAGTTGGCTATCAACGAGTTAAAAAAGAATGATCACATAGCTGAAAGTGAGTGACAAGTGTAAAGGCTTTGTTTTAATGAATATATGAACATATGCAGAAATGACTAAGACACTACAAAAGAATTGGAAGAAAATGCTAAAGAGATTTTGTAGAACTTTAAAAATAAAACCACTATATCCATGCAACTCCTCGACAATCTTGGGTTATCTCATTAAACACCCTCTGAACTGTTTGGGTTATCCAAATATCATAAATCTGACACACCTCCAAGACCCATAGTCTCCATATGCAACTCTCCATTAGAATCTGAATCTTAGCTACTTGAAAAGATACTTCTCCCTTTTCTCAACAAAATCCCTTCACACCTAAATGGCACTGATGACTTTCTCAACAGGTTACACAAAGATGGTTTACATATGAGTTTGAACACTATCCTATATACTCTTCATGTCATCTCTATGTACCCTTCCATTTCCATAGAATAAAATATAAGCATTCTTATATATCTTATTAGATCTACTACCAATGATACCTGTATTGAACTCATCGAAAATTCTCTCAGATTTGTTCTCAACAACAGTTACTTTAAATTCAATTCATCTCTGTATAAATAAACCAAAGCCATCTCTATGGACAACAATATTGCTGCTGTTTTATCCTCTATCTGTATGCATTTCTTTGAATCATCAGCTCTTACTAAGTGGAATTTTGAAACTAATCTTGAACCAGCTAGGTGGTACAGATATACTGACAACATTTTTGGTATATGGAATCATGGACTCCCTTCTCTTTTGGAATTCTTTGAATTCCCTAATAATTAATACATATTACTGCTGTATATTCCAAACCATGTGTTAAACCCATTACTGTACACTATAACTCACAACACCCACCAGCTACTAAACAGTCATTATCAGTCAACTGAAGAGAATTGAAAAAACCTACAACACCATGGATTGTAAGATGCAAGCCAAGACGAAACTTCAAAAGCTACTATTTTCCAATGGCTACACATATAGTTACATTACTAAGACAATTCACAGTTTTGACTCACAAGATTTTAACAAATTACAGCAAAAACAAAGAAACGACCATATCACACAACTGTTTCATGGATTATGTCCTTTAACTACTTGTCTTTTTCAAGCAATCAGAAGATGTTGTTTGAATATCCACATCATACAAAAAACCTGGTAAAAAAACCCTAAGGATATACTTACTCATTCAGCCTTCAATAACAACGATCCATACAAATCCAAAAAGTGCTCTGCTAAGACCAATGGCTTAGAGAAATCCTGCACACTTAGGAACACCATCTTTGAAATGACACGTACACAATTTTCAGCCACATACAGAGAGGAATCCAGTCATTTAACATATGATCGTTTCAAAGAACATACTCATGCCACTGCAAATCTTGACAATAAAGAAGCCACTGTTGAACATTACATCAACATACACAGCATAATTAATGAGACACCTTATCAGATTAAAATTTTAGATTTGTGACAGCTTTCTAGACAGGAAGTTTAAGGAATTTCTTTTGATTCAATCCAAACACCCTTCCATTAATAGATACAATGTCTGACACATATAAAAGTATTATTATTTCATGTAAGTTTTGACATTTACTTTTATGAACAGTGACCCTAACCTGCTTAACAAAATTTTTATCATGCTGTACCATGCACCATTGTATTATATTTCTGTAGTTTTTATGTTATTTTTAATCTAAAATCAGTTTTATAACCTGTGATGTTCAAAGACCCTTGAAAACGGCATAAGCCAAAACCTCGGGGTAGAATAAAAAAATGTTTGTCTGAAGTGGTTTGTCGTCCTCATTGGAAATTATTTCTATACTTCAGTCAGCACAAAAAACTTGAAAAATAATAACAATATGTTATTCATATTGTAGATATCTAAAATAATCAAAAATAAAGGTGGTATGACTATATAAGTGATGATTTTAAACAAAAGTTTTGAAAACAGGCATCTATAAACTTTTCTAAGTATGATTATAATCATAAATATTTAGTCTTAATTAAAAATTTGTTAACTGTTTTTATTTTTGTATCAATCACATTACTTAAAATAAATATGCACTCCAATCATTTATAGAATATGTTAGGTTACTTTACGACCACATGTTCAATTCTGATTAATTCAAAATACTACATTATTGTAGTGGAAGCCTATTCTTTCACATAAAAAGTACTCAAAATCTGGTTAAACTGTTACACAACTAGGTTTTAAAAAATTTAAATAGTATTACACCATCATTGTAAAAATGAAACATTACTGCATCTAATGTGTGGAAGTTAAACAAAATTGTTACTTGTTAACACAATAATACTATATTATCCATATAAATTAGTTTTATTCTCATCCCCTAATAGTTTTAAAATATTGTAATAGTGTTATAACTACCAAAAATTTTATTTTTAAAAAATAAATTGGTCTTATTCCAATTTTTAAGTTGTTTGATCATAAAATTAGGCTATTTGAAGAATACCCAAAATACTAGGTTTTTAGATGGGCTAAGTATGTGCTTATAAACATGTAAAACAACAGTAATTTATTAGGAATAAAACATCTGAAAGATTGTACACAGCATTTTTGCAACAAATACAGTGAGTATTATAGGCAACTACAAAATATACTGATGACTCAAATTTTTATTGATTATTTTTTTTTATATGTGTGTGTTTTCAAGCAAAGCCACACCAGATTATCTGTTTTGTCCACTGTGGAGAATCACACCCTGGATTTTAGCATTTTAAGTTTCAAACTTACCACTATCTCATAGGAGGACATTATATTTATCATATTTAAACAACATATAAAAATAAATTGGCTAAATGGCTACTTAATTATTTCTAATTGTAACTGGGATATGTTTTAAATAAAAACTTATTGTTCTTAGTGATAGTAAAACATGTTTTCATTATTCTATTATCAACTTATTTGATTTACAGAAGATCAGTGGAGGATTACTGCCTATTTTAAAAATAAACATAACTGTGACTGCATGATGGTATTTAGTCAACACTATCAATTCACTGACCAAGTAGAAACTATCCAAATTATCTTAACAAAAACTTTAGTTAAAAAAAATATGCTAGTAGTGACCTGGCTTAATATGAAACCAAGGGTAATTCAAAAATTACTTTTAAAACCCAACAAAAACATAATGAATGGAAATAGGAAAATTAACACCACACTAGAATAATGCAGTGGTTCAATAAGTGGTTGATTAATCAATTAGCAAATACCAATGATTGCCCAATTGTACTAGCAAATCCTGTAAATGTTGGGGATAGATGTAAAACTGCTTTGATAATTGATAATGGACTTTGTCAACTCAAAGTGATGCATTTTTGTTTGAAGAATGTATCTGCAAAATATTTGAAAAACTTGTGGATAAGGTCCTTAAAGGAGCAATGAAATGTTCTAAATCAAATATTAATGACATTAGGTTAAATATAAATCAGGCTAAATTATAGTAAATACAATTTATTATTAACATTACTTATATTGTCACTTGTAATAAAGTTCTATTTCTAAGTTCTATATAATTTAAGATAAACTTTACTACTTTAGGGTGAAGATAAAATTGTGGTAAAAAATATAAATTTAATTGGTTCTTAAACGTTAGGTTTAACAGTAACAGTGTTAATAACAGGCTACTAGTATTTGGTATTGAGTATTAGTATAAGTATAAATACAATGGTTAAGACTTGTGTAGGAGTTAAGTGTTCACAGTTGGTTAGGTGTTATGGGTGCAATGAGTGGGTTTTATTTGGGAACTCTGGACTGGCATGTACTTTTAAGGAAGCTAGTAATATAGATGTGCAATATTTATGTAGAGTTTGTAGGTTGGAGGAGAAGTTGGAGACAATCATGATTAAAGTAGAAACAATAGATAAAGAAAAATGTAGACTGTGAGAAATGGCAGCAGGATTTCAGGAGGAGCTTAAGCTTTTACATGCAAGGAATACATCAGCTAACAATGACTTTCTGGATGTTAGAAAGAATACTATTAGAGTAAAAAGTAGTGAATTTAGTTATAATGAGCCTATTCTGTTGAGCAAAAAACTTCAGCCCTTGGCTTCTGCAGATGAGGAAGTACTGGAGGGAAGGAAAACAAAAGGGTACAGAAAAGGATGTGGATGATAAGGAGG
>NW_013667779.1:184035-185456 GCF_000517525.1 Limulus polyphemus
ATTCCTTGATAATGCATGTGGATAGAATAGTCTGTGGGGTAAATAGGGAGAAAAGAATCAGATTCTGCTACCAAGGGGCACAGGTGGAGGATATAACTGACAGATCAGGAGATATAATAAAAGAGGCTAGCAGAGATGCAGTTTTTGTGGTGCATGTAGGGGCTAATGATGGAGGGAATGGTACATCAGAGGAACTAATTAATAAGTACAAGGGTTTGATAAATGCATGTAAAGAAAAAGGGCCATAATTTAATTTTGTCAGGGATGAAGTTAAAGTAGGTCACTAGGGTTAAATTCTAGGCTTAGGTTAGTATGTAAGGATGAGCAGATTGGCTGTTTGAACTTGTGGGATCAGTTCGGTGGAAGAAGGGAGTTTTTTGGAGTGGATGGTTTACATTTAAATAGGGTAGGGGCTGGCTTGTTTGCTAAACTATTAACTCAGCTGTAAGGGAAGTTTTAAACTAGGACTAGAGAGTGGTGAGAGCCAGGAAAAACTAAATGCAAAAAGAATAAGAGACAGAGAAAAGTTTAGTATAGGAAATGAGCATAGAAGTAGTTATAAGGGTAGGCTTAATTGTTACTATTGTAATGCTAGAAGTATAAAAAATAAAATAAATGAATTTAGAGCACTTGTAGAAATGGAGTATTCTGATATAATAGGAATAACTGAAACATGGTTAAACGTAGATGATTTTGATGACAAAACTTCTTTGAAATATAGGGTTACAGGCTATTTAATAGGAATAGTGTGTTAAAGGGAGGGAGGAGGAGTGGCTTTATATGTAAAATGTGAATTACATCCTTTTGAAGTTGAGGATATCAAAGATAATAGCACGGAGATTGAATCCATTTGGATTTCTATCAGTGGATATAAATGGAAAAGGCTTTTAGTGGGAATTTGCTACAGACCACCAAATGATACTGATGAAATTAGTGAGAAACTTTACAATAAGATTAAGATTTCAGTTATTAATGAAGTCATAATTATGGTGATTTAATTTCAGGCATATAAATTGGGAAATGCTAGAGTCAAACCATGAAAGAGAAAGGTTTTTGGAAATTGTTCAAGATGGCTTTCTTCACCAATTAGTCAAGGAACCTACTAGAAACAATGCTATTTTAAATTCATTGTTAACTTCAATTCTAGAAATAATTGAAAGGGTGGAAATTGGGGAAAATCTGGGTGCAAGTGGTCATTGCTCTATTAGGTTCAATGTTTTGCTGCATATGGAGATATGGGATAATGATATTTTGGTGGTAATTTAAAAAAAAAATTCTGAAGGGATGCGACAAGAATTATCCGTTGTGAATTGGGCAGCTGAGTTATTTGGAGACACTGATCAGATTTGGTTGTTTGGTTGGTTGGTGTTTTATGGCGCAAAGCAGCTAGGCTATCTGCGCCAAACAACCGGTAAAAGCAA
>NW_013667779.1:186362-187455 GCF_000517525.1 Limulus polyphemus
TAAAGAAATCACTTGGCTTTGAAGCAAAAGATATGCTGATGTCCACTATAACACCTTCCACATTTGCATACGTTTTCCCATTAAGATGGTGTTGCAGTGAACAAAACAGATGTTAATCTGATGGTGCCATATCTGGAGAATATGGTGGGTGGGGGAAAACTTCCCAACCCAACTCCATAATCTTGTGTTGCATCAAACGTGCCACATGTGGATGTGCACTGTCATGGAGAAGAACACCTTTTCGACTGATGAGTGAAGGGCGTTTCTGATGAAGGGCTTCATTTGAATGTTCCAGTTCCTGACTATAGATCTCTGCATTTACAGTTTGCTGTGGACTGAGGAGTTCAAAATGAATTACTCCTTTGATTTCGATGTCGAGGAACCCACTTTGAGACTAATAATACTTGGAGATGGTTTGAATTGGTAATGAAGAAAAACTTTAATATAAGTTTAACATAACAGCAAATGTACAACATTTGCACAAGCCTTAATGGCGAGTTTTGATGTCGTGTCACTCTTCACCGAAGTCCCCGCCAATGAAGCTTGCAATATTGCACTTGACCTCTATATTAATGACCCCAAAAGTTAATGCCTAGCACACTTTTTGCTTCTATCTTAGAATTTACAACAACTAAAACCAACTTCATTTTCAACAACGAACATTTCCTTCAAATAGATGGTTTAAGTATGGGCAATCCTGTTTTGCCCATTCTTGCCAATATATTTATGACCCAGATCAAAACACAAGACATACATTCTGCGCTTCATCCCCCGCTATACTGGTACAGATATGTCGATGACACTTTTGCTGGTTTCACTTCTACAGAACACACACTAACTTTCTTTGAACACATATGTTCCATTCATCCCAATGTCAAATTTACCATAGAACACAAAAACAATAAACAGTTATCTTTTCTTAACATCAAAATTATTAGATCAGACACACAGTTTAAAACCAAAATTCACCGCAAGAGCACACACACACAGGCCTCTACATCCCCTGGAATTCCGCTCATGACACCACAAATCAATACACTTAAAAAACTCATAAACCCAGCCACAAGACTCTGTTCAATGGACTACATAAATG
>NW_013667779.1:188372-202216 GCF_000517525.1 Limulus polyphemus
AGTGGTTTTTGTCTAGGACTGAGCCATTGTTTTTGGCATTTAAGATTTGCATAGAGAATCCATTTCTTATCACCGGTGACAATTCTGTTCAAAAATGATTCACACGCATTACGTGCCAGAAGAGACAAAGCAACGTTGACACACATTGGAAACGATGATCATCAGAGAGTTCCTGAGGCAACCAAACACCTTCTTTAAGGAGTTTTCCCATATTACTTAGATGTTTACATATTGTTTCATGAGAGACATGCAATTTCAGGGCCATTTCACGAGTGTGTTGCCTTGGGTTAGACTCAACAAGCATCTTCAGAGCATCAATATCAATTCCAACATGTCGGCCCCTGCCATCACAGTTTTTTAAGGCTAAAGTCACCTGAACGAAATTTGCTGAACCATCATTGACACTTATGAATGTTAAAAACACTTCTGTAAACTTCTTTGATATTCTTTGTGGCTACAGAGGCATTGTTTTCTTTCTTGTATTCAAACAGCATTACATGCCAAATGTGTGTCTCGTTGTGTGTCATCACTATAAGGGATTAGAGTATACTAAACTTTACACATTATATAAGCTACACTAATGTAATGTTTAGGTGATTCTTTACTATTATACATGACGTACATTTTTTGTGGGTGGTTAATGAAAATGGGACATTAATTTCTTGACGACCTAATACATCAACATTTATTAGGTCTTTCCATATAGTATACACTTTTAACATCAATAGTTAAACATTTACTAACTCATTAGTTTCTTAACAATTCTAACTTTCACATTTCAGTTAAATACTATTAACCAATACATATAGAATATTCCTCTCTATTATAAACATTAACTTCCATTATTAAACTACATTAATTGAACAAGAGAGATAGCAATACTATTCTTACAACAAGGTCGGACTGATATACCTCTGGAGGTTGGAAATATTTATATTCATGTTGACTTGGAGATCTTGACTGTTTCTGAGGAACTAAATTCGTCCTGGAGAGAACTTAAATTCTTCCTGGAGATCACTTCTTGATTTTTAGCTCCAGACACAAGTTTTGATACAGTATTTTCTTTGTATCCTTTCAATTTTCCAAATAGTATTCCTGACTACTCACAAGTAGTCCTGACACTTTATTGGCTAATTTCTGCAACTCATCAGGCATTTCCAAAATGAGAACCAAAATTCAGAATGCAATTAGTTACTGTGATGGTGAGTGCTCTGGTTGCCTTCTTACTTATACTACAACACTAAGCTGAAGTAACGAATCTTACATCAAAGTGCTGATTTGAGATGCCATCATAAACTTTTTAGTAGCCTTTACCGTGCTACTAACTCGGTGTCAGTAAGTTATCACTCTCAAACCTGTGACTAGCATTTTTCTCAGCATCCTCCCTGTAGCTTCATTTTTTATCTTTTAACTCGTCATTCTCAATACTGATTAGCCAGCTAACTGTACTTCGCCTACTTCTTGACCCAATTTCTTAATACAGGCATCCTTTACTTACACCATTTCTTCACATATATGCACCACACTCAGAAACTTAAATTGCTTTAGTTTCTTTCTTAAACATAAAAGACTGAAGCAATTGTATAATTCCCTCAAAAATATCCAATTGCTTCATTTGTTACTAATTATTACAAAAGGACATGAATGAAATATGAATAGACTTTTGGCTTAAAAACTATACATTGTCCTTATAAGTTTCATTTCCAAACTTCAACTAGGAAACTATGATTGACTAAACACTAGCTATGAAAGTAGGTCTAAGTCTGGTTAGCCCCATGTACAAATAACTTACTCGTTGTGTTGAACTTGGTAGCCAATTTTTCATAGGCAGTCTTCCTTCTCATATTTTTACTGCTGTAAGCTGGATCACTGGTCTTCACCAGGTATTCCTTCTGTTGATAGTTTTCAATGAACGTGGTTACTTCAATTTGTTTTGTGAATGCTTTATCTTACTTGTGCTTTTCATTTTGATATTGAAGTAAAAAATGCTGATGCAGTGAGTGCAAGCCTACACGTCAGAGGAACAGCATCCATTCATTGGTCAAAACAGAAAATGACTCAGAGTTGTTGTTCAGAACAGGACAGAGATATTTTGTGCAACATGAAGATGACTTTTAAAATCAAATCCTTTCCTTAGTCTCATTCAACAACCTGTGAAAAATGATTTAAAGCTTTTTGAATGACATGGAATACTGACAAGAGACCTGAGCTTCACGTTTGACAGGTACCGTCACACTGACACTTGAAAGTGCCTATAAAATGAGGTTGCAAAGACTTGTTATAGCCTCCATCAAGTCTGTCATGATGCTCACCACTTTGAGCCCACTAACTGGCCCTTTTATTTTGACCAAGAAATAAATATTTTTGAATTCAGATCCTGTTATTGTTCATCATGATAGTGGTCATGCAATCATCTGTTGTTTGTAAACACAGATAACTTCGTGTAACCCTGTTGGCTGCTATAACTCCAATATTTTAATTGGCCTGACTAACCATGTTACACACACAGTGATATGACCTTTTGAGCTATATTGAAATACACACAAACACATACAGAAAATAAGAAATTAATACCATGTTAGAATAATGTAGTGGATGAAAAAGTTATGAAGATAGAAATGCCCTTTTTTTATTGTAGAGGGAACGGTTGGAGGCAGCATGTACACAATTTCATTAATCAGTTACATTTGATTAATATATTAGTAAATACCACAAATGGACATGAAACATAGAAAGAGACTTTTGGCTTAGAAACTATAGGTTGTACTTGCATGTTTCATTTCCAAACTTCAACTAGCAAAATATGATTCACTAAACACTAGCTATTAAAGTAGTTCTAGGCCTGGTTAACTCTGTGTACAAATACCTAACTCATTGTGTTAAACTTGATAGCCAATTCCTGAATAAGGTTGAAGTTCTAGAATGCAGTGGCTTGCACTGTATGTATTATGTAATATGAAAACAAATTTGTTATGTTTTATAAATGTTTTATTTAAAGCATATCATTATTTAATTGCATGTGCAATAGTATAATTAGATGATTTTGGTGTGGTTAGTCACTTTTGCATTATTATTGTTTCCTTTTTTGCTGTTAGGAAAGCATCTTCTATGATCCTGCACAACTTAAAGAAGGAAATATTTCTGTTCTTCTTTCTTTGTTATGACACCATTATACTCCCCATTAAGGGCCACACCCTTTTCAACATTGTCATTTATCACATTCAAGTGTTGTCTATAGAACCTCCCTGTAGTCCTCCCTCTGTTTCCATGACCCTGGGTCATAATCCAGAAATCCAGATGCAATTTTGAGACACCTGAAGAAGTCTGTTGTGTTCTTTTTGATGAAATCTTCAGTTGATATGTTTTCAGACTTCCTGATATTCAGCTAGATGATCTTTGGAATTTCATCCATACCTTTCTTGTCGTTGCTCATTTTGTCTCTGTAGATACAGCTGAATCAAAGAATGCCAAACCAATAAGTTCCTCATTGAGATACCATAAATGTCCAGCAAATTTTTGACAGGAATATTTTAAAGAGCAGAATTCACTTTCTTATACTTAATAAGACATTGTACAAAGATAAGATCATTGTGATAGCAGAGACTGCATCAGAAACAGTGAACCATGCCCTAAGATAGACTCAAACAATAAAGATGCAGTTGTGATGGAGTATTCTTTCCTCCCAGCCAGTGAACTTAATCCATCCCATAAACATCCATATCATGAGAGTATATAATACCTTGACCATGATGCAATGCTCCAGATACTATAAATTGCACTCCATGAGGAGGGATGCCAACAAAAAAGGTTATGGTTAGTTAAAGAAGCTCTCAAGAATCATCTCTAGGTTGGCTGAATTGAAATTGTCTTGTAGCAAATTCAGTGACACTGTCTTTAACTTCCTGAATGGCTTCTGCTACTTCATCATGGTCAGCTGAAGTTTCGTAGCTGGACTGGTCCAAGTATTCCCAAGATTGCTCAAATAGACTGAAAATTGCAATATCTGGACCAGAGGAAAGCCTCATACAGTCTTTGAAAACATATGCAAGGAAAAGTTCAAAGATATTTATGCCTGCATGCCAAATGCAGAAGATTGTTGTTTAATCTTTGTTCTAATAGCACACATACTCCACTTCTATGACCAGTGTTGCTTGCTGTTGTGTCAATGGAAAACTACCTTTACACAATCAATCACTCTCCACTTTTCCAGCAAATGAGCCACAGTAGAAGCTTGAGCCTCTCCAGTACTAAAAATTAACTTTGTTACACCTAGGAGTTGGTTGACCCCGGCTCCAGACAGGATCACTTGCAGATGATCTACTTGTTCTTTCCTTATGAGATCATTAAGGAGTTTGCTATCCCAGTGAACTACAAATGCAACTATCGGATGGAATTGTTCCTTTAAGTTTATGACCTATTCATCATGGAAGTGATTTTGAGATCATTGGATCAAGGAAGAATTGATGGTTAGCTTGTGCACATCATGACCAATTCTGTGAGCTGCAGTAGTGAAGGCAAATGTTGCGTGTTACTCAACTTCGTTCTGTCAACAGCTGCTGCTAAGTTGGGAGTGATAATATTTCTTCTTGCACTCTTTTTAGGTTTAAAAGATGGTGATTCTCCAATTGCTTCTCTATCTTTACCCTTTTATTGGTAAGGTATTCACCAACATCATCATCACTGCTGTGGGATAATTCCCAACAACTGACATTTTCATTCTACATGTAAAAATTGACATCATGGATAATATATATCTATGGAATGTTCTTGAACATTTTGCATAAGATGGAATACTCTGGAATATTCCAAAATATGCTAAAATATTCCATAATAATATGCTAGAACATTCTAGAATAATCTAGAATCTTCCAGAATTATTTCGAGTATTCTGGAACATTATTGATTATTCAGAATATGCCAATATAATGTGAGCCACAAGGTAAAATTTCAACCAACTTGAACACCCCCTAAATATTATTCAATTGGGTGTGAATTACTTATCTATATACAGGAACAAAATGATGGTGTGAGAGTGTTGTAAAACTTCAAAAATAAGGACTACCCTAACAGACACCAAATATATGTAACTGAGAAACCAATTCAATGTTTCAAAGCTTGAATTACAAAATTGGATATTAATTATTAGCAAGTTCAGACTAGCAAGAAGAGTTTTAGCAAACTTGATTGTGACCTAAATTGCATTTGATGACTTACTTTTTGCATGACACAAGGCCACAAAGGCTGCCATATTGATCAAAGGTCATCATAGTTCAGTGACTCTCTGTGGACATGTCTCAGTTTAGCCAGCAAAACTCTATTTTGTTGACAAAAAAAAAAACAGTACAATTCAGTCAATACAAATTAACTTTTATTGTCCAATTTTGTAAACAAAGAATCAAGATACAGATCAGTCTGCTAACAGTCTCCATGGACTTTTTGGTTGGGGCTGTTTACAAGTCGTCATGCATTTTTCAAACATGAAGATCTGTAACCTAAAAGTGAAATTTAGTAAAGTTAATTCTGTAAACCAAAAATATCCTGTCTGTTGTTTAGAATTACTTCTGAAGGAATAGATACAAATGATGAAAAGCTGTAAAAGATTTTCCAACTACAAAGAATTGTAAGGAATTAAGTACCTTTTTTGGCATGTGTGCTTGGTATAATTAGTTTCTTTCTAGATGTGCTATAATTGCTTGAACCTTATACGTGTTGGAATGGGAGAAGTTATATGTCAGAAGGGTATCATCACATGTTAGTTGAACACTGAAACTAACAAGAGTTTCTAGTGCTGGTATAGAGTATTTCATATAATGAGAGGAAAATTGGGAATTTTAAGAAGTGAATGTTGCCATCATATTTTTTTTTTACTAAATCTATGGTAGCAATTTCTATTTTTATTACTTAGTTTATCTTTTAATTTTATGTATTTTTTTTCCTTATATCATTTAGTTTAGCTACATTATTATATGCCTTATATTCTAGCTTTTGTGATTCTTTATTAAATATTAAGAGTAATTTTTATGTTATGAGTTCACCACCAGTGGATGTATGGATCCTGAGTTCATACACAATTAGGTAAATATATAATCTGAAGTTATGATGACTCTGGAGAGGAATTACACTAAAATTTATAAAAAGTTGTGATATGCAAGAGATACAACTGCTAATGCTGAAAGAAATGATTACAAATATTTGTTTTATCTTTATTTGTGATCTTACATTATTTTACAAGTACAAAGTTTGTTATTTTGTGTAATCTAATTAGTTAGGTATTTTATTATTTTGCCGGTTTGGATCTTTTTACCTAAAAAATAAAATACTGTTATTACTCAAAACATTAATGATATTACGCATATTATCTACTAATATTAATATTGTAATACGTATACTACTATTATAATTTATACTATAGTACAAAATCTGAATTAAATTTTACAACTTCCACCTTAACTTTAGGCTTAGCTGTGTCTGTAGTACTCAGCAGTACTGCCAGTAGTAATACTAATAATAGTAATACAACTTACTAGTAGTACTATTAGTATTAATTAGTAATAGTAATGCTACCTACTATACTAGTACTATTAATTAGAAATAATTCAGTAGTTGTAATTATATCACTACACCAAAGTGATACAGTTTTGCAATTAACTTTCTGATTCTTCCTTACATATGATAAGCAACAGTATGCCTATTATTATTAGTATTACCTTTTTGTTAAATTCCAGTAATACTGTTTTCACATTTTCTTCGCTGCCTGTTTCAATCAAAGCCAAAATTCTGTCATCCATATTGCAGTTAGTTAAGTTAGCCAAATGAATATCCTAAGAAATACTACACAAAGAAAAAATACTTTTTTTTTCAATAGAAGTTCTATTTTAGTTTATAACAAGTATTTACAATCTCTTTAGTTAAGATATAACTGGAAGAAAACATTACAAGTTGACAATTTTGAAATAATGCTTATACTTATAGCGAAATTTAACGCTAATGCTCCGGCTTCATGGTAACCGGCGTCAACGGGAAAATGTGTTATTGGGGGAAATTTTGAAAAGCCATAAAAATATAACAAATGTTCAAAGCAAGACTAACTGGATTTTTGTTTTAATATACATATTGCTATCTATATACCAATCAAAGTGTGTTGTTGTTGTGTCAGAATAATCGCACAAAGCTACTGAAGTGTGAGGTAGTGATTTATTCTTTTATTTTTAGTTATGATTTTATTTACAAGATTTTTCCTTCTATCGTATAGTTCTGTTATACTTTTTGCCTCAAAATATTAATAGTCATTTTTATATTTAGACACCAATATTAAGTTCCCCTAGCTGTGACATGTGGATATTAAGTTCATGTATGATTTGCTAATACAAATGCTAAGTTATTAGTTACGTGATGTGTAATCTCGTGGTCTGGCAAAGAAATAAAAAGCCTTATGATCTGTATTTAACAATATGTACATAAAGATCAATCTCAGTGTTGTAACACATTTTTTGTAATTTTCTGGTAAACATAATGCGAAATCCACTCCACGTTTGAGTTAAGGTATGTTTGAGCCAAGGTCAGTCTCTCACTCACATCTGTGAAGCAGCGGTCCTGACCTTACCTGATCAGCTCTTATTCCAGTTCCTGTTTCCCAACTCTGATTGTGTTAGATGAATTCATCACCTTATGAAGTACTCCAACTGCTGCAGGATGCCAATATTTCCTCTACAGTTAGGAAGTGAACTCATCATGGAGACAGAGAGTGCTAGACTACTGTCTACTATTAATAAAACTAGGGCAGGCTTCATGATGACCTCATGGTTACAACCTTCAGCTGCAAAACCAACTAAGATGGCATCAATGGTGGTACAGATAAACCACATGGCTACTCTGATGGTTCCTGTCCTCAATGAACGAGCTTTTGCTTCAATGTCCTAGACAGAAAGGTACTGGAAGACACACACTACAATCCTGAGCAAGGAACCACTGAACAAAAGACCTTGAGACACATCTCAGAAGGAGCCGAAAATGAAACTTTCTACCTACAGTGTTCACAGTTTGATCACATCAGGGCATATTTCGAAACTAAAACATTATTGTCAGGAGATGGGTGTCAAGTGGATAGAGGCTTAAGCATTCCATAACCGAGAAGATCAGCTAAGTGAATGGCCACTCCTCTGTCAAAATACAAGGAGGTCCAGTGCTTGTAGGTCAGACTAGCTGAAGCCAAGCAGAACCTAATGAGGAACTAAGTAGATCTCAATGCATCCACAGCCACCAATCAAAAGACACAACTTATTTTGCATTTTGCCCCCCCCCCCCCCCAATGGCTCATACCGCTAGAAACCGGGTTTTGATAGCCGTGGTGAACAGAGCACAGATAGCCCTTTGTATAATTTTGTGCTTAGTAACAAACAACATCAATAACAATATTTTGCATTTTAATTTAAATTTAGGGTGCATTTTACCCTTAGCACTCATGAGTGTGTTTGTGGAAGGCAGGGGCCTAACAAGTTTTGGTATTTTGTTAGTGTTTATATGGAGTCCATTTTTTGTATATAACCATGATGCCATAATTCTTCCACGCATGTAAGTGTATGCGAAAGAACAGGGAGTTAAAGTTCTTTTTTGATATGTATATTTTTAATTTATTTCTTTTGTTTTTCTATTATTCTACGAATAGACATGTGTATGGTGTAAAATGGTTTCACAAATAAATATGTGTGAGCAGGAAGCAGTTACAATAATTTCATTTTATTATTCGCTCGTTTAAAGTTAAAGAGTTTGAATTTTTCTTATGTGGTTATCCTTTATACTCAGTAACGATTTCTTTTTGTGTTTCATAAATTTAATATAGGTGATATTTTAAGCCCATATTTGCCATTAAAGGACCTTTTTAATTTTTACTTTTCATCAGATTTCCCTTTCACAAGAGAGAAACGTAAGATCTTCGTTACAGTTGAAAAATAAAATGCTTAATGTTAAAGAGTTTTTATTATGTTTTCTTTCTTTTTTTCTAGTTTCGTGATCAGCTTTCTTTGTGTTAATCTGTTTATTCTTAAAGTGGATAGCATAGCTCTGCATTTTCTTTATTTCTTTCTTTTTCTTCTTTAGTTTTATGCTTCCCAGTGGGACAGCGGTAGATCTGCGGAGTTACAACGCTAGAAACCGGGTTTCGATACCCGTAGCGGACAGAGCACGGATAGCCCATTCTGTAGCTTTGTGCTTAAACTACAAACAAACTTTAGTTTTATTTTTTGCGATTGTAAGTACGTTCTTGTGTATTGCTTTATTTGTGTTAAAGGGCATTCATGTGTTCGGTGTTATAAAGTGTTTTCTAATGTTAAATAGTATTTAATCTATTTCTTTATTAAGGATTTATGATAGTAACGTATGTAAATGATGAAAGTTAAAAGGCTTATGTTTTTTGCTTTAGTATTTTGTATAGATTTAAAACTGAAAATTTTGTTCTAGTGTTAAACTAAAATGAAATTTAAAGGGGTTTTTCTTTTGTTTCATTCTGTATATATTAGCATAATCTAAGGGTAAAGTATTTCATTCTGTAAAGGATTGCACTGATACTCAATAAAATTGAAAATATTTTGTTCGGTATAGTATGCTGTCTGATGAACAGCTGTTAACTTGTAGTAAAAAAGATTATTTACATTTTATTTTAAATCAATGTTAAAGGATTTTATGCTCTTTTAGCTTAGTATAAATAACTGTTAAAGAGTTTGTGATGTCTCTGTTGTGTGTACAGGTGTTTTAACCATGTTGAATGTTTAAAGGTTATGGATTTTAATATTGAATTTAATTGTCGGCTTGACAACAAGCCTAAAAAAGCGAAGGGAAAAACGTATGATGTGTAGGCATGTTGTGTTTTCTACCTGCTTTAGTGCTATAGAAATCTGTATAATTTTTGTTTTTTAATTTGTATGTAGTTTTAGCATAAACACGTAGTTCAGAAAATCTTTGAGACTGTCTTGTTCTAGTTGTTTTGTTTCTTTGTTCTTTATAGTAGATAATGTTTATTCTGCCCTAGAGGATAGTTGAAAGGATTAGTTATTTTCACATCCTTTGCTGTTTGAGTGTTGTAGCCAACCAATGCTGTGAGAGAACAAAAGTCACAAGCTAGTGCTGTTGACTGGACAAAAAACTGAGTTTATCTGAGTCATTCCAGTAAAGACTTACTTTAGGAAAATCATGTGTAAAATCAAAATTCAGTAAAAAGGACTGTCTTTTCATGTGTGTAAGTATTTACACTGCATTTTCTTTTTGTTTGAATTATAATAAAGATTGTGTTCATTTTATCAAATTTGTCTGGACTCATTATTTCACATACATTATATTAAAACGCGGTCAAGTTATCAGATTCAGATGAACCTCCTTATTTCATGTGCTAATCTGCTGATATTAATGGGTTTAACTGTTTAATACTTGTGGGAAAATAAGTTTTTACCTGAAACTAGCAATAACACAACAATAGAATAAGGCTGCATGGTCACTTAAACAATGTCTGATAACTCACCACACCCAACATTGTACACAATTCTGAAAACTAATGGCTGTTATAGTTAGCTCTCAGATGCTCCAAATATTGCTTTTGTCCTTATCTGACTTGACTACTTCCTATTCTAATTTTTGACCAAACCAATTCCCCATAGGCTCGTCACTCATATATGGTCACAGCTCGTCAACGTGTATTACATGCTTTTGCATTCCCATTTGAACACAAGATGAGGTCCAGCTAGCCAGAGCCAAGAAGCTTCTGTGCAGCTTACATTCACCAAAGCCACACCCAGTAATCACTTTGGTATACTTGTTCCTTCATTATTTGATCATAGCACATCTTCTGTCCTATAGCAGCCTTTCCTAGCTGTTGATGCTCAAACTCCTGCATGTCAAATAACACAGACCTTAACCACTCACTTGGTCCTGTCAACATTGTGAAAGACATACTCTAGGTGAAGAACCATACATCACATCTACAAGAAGCAAAACTTCTAGGCCGAACACGAACATATTTGATGAACGACCTTGATTTCGTTTACAGTTGTATGGTACACTATCGTGATGTAAGGTAGGTATTCATCACAGTCAGTTAAATCAGGGTTATCATACTTAACAAGTATATGCTTGAAAGTCTGTATCACTTGTTCCACTAAACCATCAAACTGGGGTGATAAGGTGGAGTGTGCATATCCACCACATGCAATACTATTCAAACTCTGAGTTAGCTCCCTCATCCATGTGGATCTCTTCATATATTCTGAACTGAGCTATCCAATGCTCCACCATTGCATCAGCCACAGACTGTGTAGACATATTGACCAATGGATAAGTCTTAACCCACTTCATGAAGTAATCACTGACATGAATACATGTGTATATATAGGTAACCTTGTTCTATCTCCAAAGTGGACTAGTGGTATCCAAAGCTATTCTCTGCAGAAGAGAACCCACAATTCTTTGTTGGAGTTTACCCTGTTTAGGCCAGCTTTTTCCCTGGGTGGTACACATTGTACAGAATTCATACTAATGCTGAATGTCTTGACTTGACTACAGCCAGAAAAACCACCATCAAACATTACCACAACTGTATGTGTATCAACTTGGTACCCTACAGTCTTTGTATTATGCAAGTCTGTAGAATCTGCCCTAAAGTTCAAAAGTGACTCAATGTTCCACATTCAAAGAATATTCTTTGCTTCTCCATTCCAAGGTAACTTTCTGCAGAGGCATCAGCAGCATAGGTTCTGGCACATAAATCGTGGGAGGGCCATGATTGCCCTACCCTTCATTGGATACCAGTATTGTTGCATTGTACTGTTGGGATATGTGTGTTGTTTGTTTGCCCTTGGCTTGAATCGAAATTAGCACAACATGAGTGCCTGGGAAAGAAAGTCTGTCCAAAGTGAAGTCATTGCAGCTGCCACTACAGACTTTTTCTTCTCTGTGACTGGTTTGAAGTCCCAACTTCATAGTGCATTGCAACAAAAACTACCTCAGCGAATGTGAGAAGATCTCTCACAACCAAGTGGTGTTGTATTGTTTCGCCGAGTAGCCTTTTACAAAAAAATGTCAACAAGGGTATCCTTACAATGAGTTGAAATCATTGCACAGTAAGCCTTACCATACAGCTGACACAGATAATCTGCATAAGTGGTCAAGCTTTCCATGGTACCGCTCTAGTGAGCCTTGAATTCAGCCCAATGAATTGCCCTGTTTCCAGTACGTTAAACATCCAGCACAACTTAGTAGTAACTGTTTTACAGTCCCACAGTTTCTTCTCATTCAAATGTTAGCTAGAGTGATCTATTTCACCTTGCAGATCTGTGATAATGGCCATCAACTGACTAAGGTGTTCTTGACATCATAGGCATAGTGTTTTAAGTGCTCACAGGGACCTCGACAATCTGATAAGAAATAGGCCCATGCTCTAGGATTGCAGAATAACAAAGTACACCTAGCAGCTGATCCATTGGCTCCGAAGAATCCCAGGTTAATTTACGGTCTATGGCTGTAGCAGGTGTATACCTACCAGTTCAGAAAGATCCACCACTGCCCCATTGTTCATTCACTTCCCCATTCAGTGCTTATCATCTCACATACTGGTGGGATAGATCCTATTAGTTGACATTCACCAACAGCACCTACAGTCTCTCTCTGATGTTATTGGATGGCTTTGAATACATGTGGAGTTGAGTTACTCCAGTGGCAAAGATCTGAGAGTCTTATTTGGGCCACTTAACTCATTTTCAGACTCGTCAGATATCACAACATCACCACAATCCTCAGTTATCTGTGCTTTCCTTGCACTGAGGATAATTCTCATGGGAAGAGTGTGAACAGACGTTCTAGGTACACCAGACATCAATAGTTCTTTTTCCTTATTTGTAGACTGCAACAAAACCTTTTTGAATGTAATTAACATAAGAATATGAAAAAACGGCAATACACATGCCAGCATAAAACTCTGAAATAAGATATCCTATGGTCACGACATCAAAATTTCCTCCTTTTTGTTCACTGTATGGTAAATTCAGGTCCAACTGATTTTATTTAGATCGAAGGATGGGATCGGAAAATAACAGGAGATTCAATAAGACATTTATTACGAAGTAAAACTTTGTTTCTCTGAATACATTGATTAGTGAAAATGAAGTAAAGAGATTAAACACAATGTAAAATACAAAACTATAATATTCTTTACAAGAGAGACAACAAATACAGTACTTGCTTTATATTATGGCTGTTGCTTATAATGGATTGAAACTTTCTTCATCTTATTAGGTCGATATTATCTATCAAAGCGTGTAATATCTTACTGTATAGGTGACGTCAGGTTTACCCAGAGAAACTAGAGCTACATACATGACTGGTAATTTTCATTCAAACATCATGGAGACTATAATTTCGAGATACCACATGATGTATCATTGAAGGAGACTTTTGTTTACATTCTTGCACAACGTGCAGCATTACAGCCATGCCCCTATCCACCCATTGGCAGAACAAATATGACCTCAAGAGTTATAATGAACAAAAACAGCTAGAAAGACATCACCTTAACAACTCTGTTGACCATGTGCTATGTGAATTTGTTACATTTTTTAGAGCAAAGCCACATTTGTCTATCTGCTGCGCCTACCACAAGGAATCAAATCCCGGATTTTTGCGTTGCAAGTCCGTAAACTTATTAATGTCCCACTGGGGTCCTGTTATGCGAATACTGTACATAATCAGAAACAATTGATAATTTTAGAATAATACTAGATTAATAAACGCATGGTATTTTTATATATCACATATATGTTTTTACATAATATTGTTACGTCTCTGGTCGTTTGTTAATTACTCGT
>NW_013667780.1:0-1495 GCF_000517525.1 Limulus polyphemus
AATAACCTAATATGTAACAATATTCCAAATATCGAGACGAATATCACATCAGAAACAGATATTGACAACTACGTCAACACATTAACAACAACAATTAAAAAATCAATGGAAAGTATCATACCCCTTCAAAGTTAGAAACACAAATCCTAGTCACTGGAAATTAACACCAGAAATTTTAAAAATAATCTCTGAACGTAGGAAACTAAAAAGGACATTTATACGTGCGCGAGACAAACTAACTAAACGCAACATCAACAAAGTAAATAATAACATCAAGAAATTAATCTGCGAACAACAACGAAACAATTGGGACCAATACTGTAAAAGTATCGATCAAAACTGCAATGATCCAAGCACTTTCTGGAGGAAGTTTAAAAAGATAATGAAAACCCAAGACTCAAGCAGCACAAGCACGATACACTACAAGAACATCACAGCCACTTCAGACACCGAACAAACAGAACAATTCGCACAATACTACAAAGACACGTTTATCACCCTTGATCCAGACACATTCAGTAAAGAACACTTCACAAAAATCAAGAACTACATTAGCAACAACAAGGAACCATTTAACCCAACTTTTCCAGTACAACTAGATAAAACAGAACACAAAACAACCAAAGACTTCTACTCAAGACCCATATCAATAACAGAAATCAAACAGAAACTCAAGTCCGTCAAAAGAAAAGCCCCTGGGGATGACCAAATCAGCAACACAATCCTAAAGAACCTAAACGACACCGTATTCAAACACCTCGCAGACATATACAACATCTCACTACAAGCTGGCTATTACCCTAAAGCATGGAAACATGCAATTATTAGAGTCATACCTAAAAAAGACAATGACTTATCGATCCCAAAAACTTCAGACCAATTAGCTTATTGAACACGTTAGGTAAACTCATGGAAAAAATAATAATAAAAACTTAACTGTTTCCTTGAAGCAAATAACATAATTAACGAGAATCAGAATTCTGGCAGAAAACATAGACAGACAACCGATCAACTAGTAAGATTAACAGAATCAATCTACAGCGGATACAACAGAAAACAAAGAACAATAGCCACATTCTTAGACGTTCAAAAAGCCTTCGATTCAGTATGGCACGACGGACTAAGATACAAACTACACTAACTAAAAGTACCTATAACATTACTAAGACGGATCTCAAGTTTCCTAAATCATCGAATTGGCAGGGTAAAAATTAACGATTCATTCTCGACTAGTTCTGGATTCTCTGCAGGAGTCCCACGGGGTTCGGTACTCAGTCCCACACTTTACAACATATTTGTTAACGACATCCCATTCCCTGAACAAACATACACATCAACATCACAATACGCGGACGACATCGTCATTTGGAGTATTTCGAGCAACCCTGGAACAGCCTCGAACAGAGTCCAACACGCACATGGTGCAACTCATGGCGCGTATCATTGAACCCAACAAAGACACAAGCCATTGCATTTCACAAAAAAATAAACAAAT
>NW_013667780.1:2330-4636 GCF_000517525.1 Limulus polyphemus
TGAACTAATTTAAACATTAAAAATTGTCAACATTAAAACCAGTTTCAGATTTGGTGCATGAATTATTAATTGTTGAACTAATTTAAACATTAAAAATTGTCAACATTAAAACCAGTTTCAGATTTGGTGCATGAATTATTAATTGTTGAACTAATTTAAACATTAAAAATTGTCAACATTAAAACCAGTTTCTGATTTGGTACCTGAATTATTCATTGTTGAACTAATTTAAACATTAAAAATTGCCAACATTTAAACCAGTTTCAGATTTGGTGCATGAATTATTAATTGTTGAACTAATTTAAACATTAAAAATTGTCAACATTAAAACCAGTTTCTGATTTGGTACATGAATTATTAATTTTCTTTAAAAATTTATTTTAATATTTTGACGTCTGGGTTAGGTAGTAACATAAGCTCTTGATCCTTAGAATTTTATGTTTCTTTTTTAGTTTAAGCAATCGTTCAAGTTTCAATGAAATTGTTTAGAAAACATTTGATAAAAAAGCCTCCTAGAATATATTATCGTTTTTGTCTGACAGATACTAAACAAATCACCAAACCATTTAACTATTGTTCAGGAACACAAAGTTGGGGCGATTTAAAAGTGATGGTCTTATCGCTTTCGTTTATAGTGATTTATGGGGTTATTTATCCCTTGGGGCTGGTTAAATCCCGAGTGAAGAAAAAGAAACTATTTTCTTAACGAACTGACCCAGAAAAAAAAGACAATGATAGATATGATAGGGATATTAGGGAGATTTTCTTAAGCCGCAAGGTTTTTCTTGCAGACTCTTAAAGATTGTTGATGCATCGCAAAGTGAAAAAAAGAAAAAAAATCTTAAGCAGAAAATTTTAAATTCCGCTAGATGGGCGGATCTTCTATATTGTGTTCTACAACATGAAATATTCCAATAAAAGACGCACTACCGGAAAGATCACGTATAAGATGCTTTTCGTGAAAACGTAGATTTGAAAACATATCTTCAATAAAGTTTCATCTAATGAAAATATAAAACTCACAACGGTGAGGAATGAAAGAAATCTGATTGCTGAATGTAGCAGGGAAGCTGAATTGGTTCAAACTATCTTTCAGATTGAAATGTTATAAAGGTGTGTGCGTGTGTAAAAACTACATGAATGTCTTATGTAGTTTAAATGACAAAAAAAAAACACAAAAAAAAACCGGTAAACTAAGTTTATCATTTTTGGCCTTCATAAGGAAATATTTCTTCCAACAGTACAATACTTAAAATCAAGAAGAAAATCTTACTCTAGCGGAAAAAAAAGTTTCATATTGAGGAACAATAGGGTTTATGACAGGAATACGATTTTTAAATTGATAATATAATTTTTTGAAGTTTAAAAACTAATTTCCAGGAGCACGGCGTGTCCTAGCAGTTAGCGTGTTGTACGATGGAACTCTGGGTCCAGAGTTCGATCTACGATGGAACACGCTCCATAGTCTCATTTGTGCAATATAAGAGTGGCAGACAATTCTGTTATTCGGTTCTGACTATTTGGAGGGCGGATGTTTTTGACTGGCTGCCTTCGCTCTGCTCAACAGTTCAAAATTAGGATAGCTGTCATTTAGACCACATGCACATAAGATTACATTCATATTGAAAATTCCAATTACTTTCTAGAAATTCGTTCAGTAAAATAACCTACTTTAACACACTTCTCTGAAACAAGTTTAACTAGATTGTTTTATTCATCAAGTTACTTCAATTGGAACTGCAAAGAATAATTTCCTAAACGAAAAATCAAAATCAAAACAGCCATTCTAGGAGATTCTAGTATGGTCGAAAGTTACTTTAGCTGGTCTGAAACATTTCAGTATTAACTAGAGGGGCACTCAATAAAGTGTATACCTCCGCCACGCAGCGTTGGTCATATTCGGCTCTCAAAAAAATACGAAAATGTGTCCGTATGTTCGTTGTTATCAACGGACACGGACCGTGTTTGGCAGGACAATGAGGAATAATATTCTACATAGGTTCACCAAAATTCATCAAAATACGATCATTTTTGACTGAGTTTTAGAGCAAAAATAGTGGGAAAAATCGGTCCCCGTGTTAACACATAGGCAGTTTGTTTAATTTGCATGATCTTACTTTGACCTTGACCCTCCAAATTTCGTTAAAAAACATTCAGCCGTTTTCGAGAAACCTTGCTGACAAACACACATACACAGGGGTGAAAACATAACGTCCGTCCTCCTTGCGGAAGAGGTAAATATTACATAATATGCACTTATAGTTGAAATACAATATATATATAACAGATTTGATGTGTGTGTATAC
>NW_013667780.1:4785-23110 GCF_000517525.1 Limulus polyphemus
CATCAAAATACGATCACTTTTACTGAGTTTTAGAGCAAAAATAGTGGGAAAAATCGGTTCCCATGTTAACACATAGGGAGTTTATTTAATTTGCATGATCTTACTTTGACCTTGACCCTCCAAATTTCGTTAAAAACCATTCAGCCGTTTTCGAGAAATCTTGCTGACAAACACACATACACAGGGGTGAAAACGTAACGTCCGTCCTCCTTGCGGAAGAGGTAAATATTACATAATATGCACTTATAGTTGAAATACTATATATATATATATATATAACAGATTTGATATGTGTGTGTGTATACAATACTAAAGGCAGTTAGATAGAGCAAGTTTTTAAAACTATCTTTGAATTATTAATGTTTTTTAATAAACGATTTTTATCAAACAGTAAAAATTCTAGAAGTAAGAGAATCTCCTTTAAAAAAAGAGCTTCCGAGACTAAATATTTTAAAGGTGTGACTGTCAGAACAAATCATTGTTTATTTGTTCCCTTTACTATTGCATCCGATTTCACAGATGTCATGTTATAGATCTCGTTAATCTATTTCTTTCTTTATAATTAAGCACAAAGCTACACAAAGGGCTATCTGTGTTCTGCCCACCATGGGTATCGAAACCCGGTTTCTAGCGTTGTAAGTCCGCAGGCATGCCGCTGTGCCACTGGGGTGGCTCGTCAATCTAATCTAATCACAAAGTTATTCAGGGGAGTAAGTGTGGGTGGGGATCCAGTTTTTCTGATGTGGTATAAGGATTATTTGTTTTAGCGCAAAGCTACGCAATGGGCTATATGTGGTCTGTCTACTTCTGGGAATCGAACAAGGGATTTTAGCGTTGTAAGTAGGTAAACTTATCGATGAATAAAAAAATATTTTTCGTAAAATTAAATTTATGGGAATTAAAACATTATTTTTGAAATACAGCTTTCCATGTACAGGGAATCCTTTTTCAAAAACAAAAAATATCGATATGTTTGGGGGGTCGCGAAAAAAGTTGAAATTAAAAAGGGTCCTCAAGTTAATAAAGTTTGAAAACTTAGTAGTTTAGCTTTAAATTTATTTCTAGCTAATGGGTGCGAGCAATTGTTTGTATTTAAGCACAAAGCTACACAATGGGCTATCTGTGCTCTGCCCACCACGAGTATCGAAACCCGGATTCTAGCGTTGTAAGTCCGCAGACATACCGCTGTGCCACTGGGGGCAGGGTGCGAGCAATAGCTGTTAAGTTGAAACTTTTATAGATACAATTATAGATAGTAGTTGCTGTTTATTATTTAATTACCCTCAATGTATTTAAAGAAATCCTTACAATTAATAATTACATGTATCCTTGTTAGATAAGGAGCTCAAGACTGAACACGAAGCCTAACCAAACCTTAATATCACCAGCAAATTTAAATAAGTTACTGACCATTCTTTCATCTACATCATTATTATAAATCAAAAAAAGAGCAAAGATCCTAACGCTGAGCTCTGAGGTATTCCACTCATGACATCAATCCAGTAAGAAATATATTTATAATAACTCTCTGCTGTCTTCCATTCAACCAGTTTTCTATCCAATTTGCTAACTTATCCCCCACACCTACAGAGATAATTTTTATAATCCTTTTATGTGACACCTTGTCAAATGCTTTTTGAACATCCAGATACGCCCAATCCACACCCGTGGCCTCATCTACATAACAAGTGAGCTCTTAACATTAATAAGGTAAGATTTTCATTTAGTGAAACAATTCCGACTATTTAACAGAATTTTAAACTTCGTTAAATGACTTTTTAAAGCATCATTTATCAGACTTTCAAAACTTTTTCCATCACTGCTGTAAGACTAATAGGCCTATAATTATTGAAACGATTTTCATTACCTCACTTGAACACTCTGATGTACAGTCTTGGCCAAAATGTTTTCATACTGTTCTATATTGATTTTACTGTCTACGTTCATGGAATAGTTATTGAGTAGTAACAGAGAGGGTAGCGTATGATAGGACAAATATGTACAAGTTGTTATTCTGGTCTGTATAAGTTGTTTTGAGCATTTGTTCGTCAAAACACACACATATATATTGTATAAAAGGGTGTACTTTAGTTATAATGTGTTTAGAAACAGATCAACGCTTTGTTCTGAAAATGTCTCTTTTAGTCACGCGCCAGAAGTTAAATGGCGTCAAATTGTTCAACTGTCTAAAAATGGTATGAAGCAAATGGATATTGCCAGAACAGTAGGGACTCACAGTATATTGTATCCAGAATCCTGAAACGTCATCGGACTATAGGAAAGTATTGTTACAGGAAATTCTACTAGTAGACACCGAAAAACTACTTCCCGAGATGACCGTGTTTTGATCAGGTTAACACGTCAGAGTTGAAAGAAGTCTTGCAACACCTTATGACAGGAATGGGATGAACACAGTGAATAGGAGACTGACCAAACAAGTTAATTTTGCAAGAAGGACTATCTACAAACCGATATTAACCAGAATTCACCACCGTCACTGTGTTACTTGGGCAAGACAGCATGCCAACTTACACTAACGACATGGCGACATGTCATCTTTTCAGAAGAGTCATGTTTCGAGCTTGTTAAAGCTGATTGTAAGATTTGTGTTCGTTGTTTGTCTGGAGAACAGATGAGGAAAGACTGTCTTTCCCACAGGAAACACACAGTACACGTTTGGGCAGCTATTCATTATGGAAAAACTATTCTTCATATCCTCCAGGGAAACGTCAATGGCGCCACCTACAGGTATCACATGGAGACGATATTTCTGCCACATGAGAGGGCAAGGTTTGTCAATAACTTAGTGTTCCAGGATGACAATGCCACTGCTCATAGTGCAAAGATTGTACAATATTTGCTCTAAAAGGAGAACGTTATACATTTGTAATTGCCAGCAAACTCTTCAGATTGTAATCCCATTGAGAACTGCTGGACAGAACTGAGCCGGAAAATTGTTAACCACTACCCTATACCAGCTACTGTAGTTGAGTTACAGCGCCTCCTAGTGACAAGTTGGGATGAAATCACGGTGGATTACATGAATAACCTCATTGACAGCATATCACGTCATCTTTCGGAGGTTATTAGAGTACAAGGAGGACCAAACAAGTACTGGATGTTTAATATAAACTGATATAATGTTACAGAAACTATTTATAATAATTTGATGTTATATTTTGTTATTATATATGTTTTGGTAACGTTTTGTTGGGATAGATGAAATACTGAATTACACATCTTTCTACAGGTGTCTGATAAAATTGTTTGCTGTTCTAACAAATCGTTCATGATATCCATAGAACCTGTATCATTATACAAATTACACGTGTAGATGTTTAATATAACATGCATGTCTCAGTTTGACGGTGCTAAGTGTATTTGTATTCCATCTTAATAATAATTATCTTCAAACATTTTGGCCAAGACTGTTACTGGCACCTGCTCAATACTGAAAGACTTACAAAAAATAATAGCAATACTTAACCTCCTTCAAAACTCTTGAGTGAAGGCCTAGGAGCTTTATCATTCTTTAAACTTCCCAATTTTTTTCTTAATAAATTCCAAATTAACGTGATCAATTTTTTCGATCTCGTTTCCATCTAGCGACTGTCCAGTGTGAGGACTATTGCTTAAATCCTTATTAGTAGAAATTGAAAACAAATTGAATAACCCAGTCATCTTATAACCATCAAATATGATCTTTCCTGTAAAATCTTATAAAATACCTTACTCCCATCCTAACATTTTGTTTCTTAATGTATTTAAAGAAATCCTTAGTATTAATTATTAAATTTTCAGCCAACTCTTTTTTCAGTATAGTTTTTTGATTTCCTAATTTTCCATTTGATTAACTCTCTTGATTTTATATACTTCCTTAAATTTCCGAAGTCAATTTAAACTTCTTAAATATATAATATTTTTTTTCTTTGATTTTATCCTTTGTGACCTACCGTAGTTTTTTTTTTTCTTTGCGGCGACACTCATTTTTCTTTTCCAACAAAGAACATGCCAATCTTGAATATTTAAAGATTTGTGTTAAAGGTTTTCTCCATTTGATCAGCATTCCAGTGGCTCAGCAGTAAGACCGAGAGCTCACATCGTTAAAAACCGAGTTTCAATACTCGTGGTGGCACAACACAGATAGCCTATGGCGTAGCTTTGTGCTTAACAACAATTCATCTCCAATTAATTCAGTAGCCCAACTGTGTCATTCTTGTCTTATCCCTCCGAAAGTTATTATTTTGAAATCTAGAACCAAAATTTCAGCCTCCCAGTGGCACAGCGGTATGTTTGGGGACTTACGACGTTAGAATCCGGGTTTCGATACCCGTTGTGGGCAGAGCACAGATAGCCCATTGTGTAGCTTTGTGCTTAATTACAAACAAACAAATCAAAATTTCGCTATTCCTTATCGAAAACATCAAACCTGATTGAGGAATGTTCAGTTTCACTTAGATGTTCCCCAATCTTCACGCTATCAACCATATCTATATTATAAGTTAACAATTAATCTAAAATAGCATTTTTTCTGACCAATTGCTGAAGAAAACCACCCTGAATAATTTCTAAAAACCTGACTCTCTCATGATTTGTCTTTTAAATTTCCCAACCTATATGCATGAAATTAAAATCCCCCATAGTTATGACTTTTGTCTCTTTTATCAAGTCGAACAACCTAATTATCAAACTAACGTATAAAGTAGTTTTTGGAATTTATAAAACAATAACAACAACAACAAAAAATTAAAACAGATCGATAATAGCTTAATCTTTGAAATAACAGCTATCTAGGGCAGGTAACCACAAAAGTTAATACGTAACATAGCAACCATAGGTGTGGGGATCATCAGGGAGTAGACGTAAAAAGTCCAGGATTTACTTGATGTTGGTGAAGCTTAAATAAAAATGTAGCATACGACAAGATATGGCGACTACAATTTACAGTTTTCAAATCGGGCAAAAAATGGCCGTTTATTTGTTTTTAACACCAGAGCCCATTAGATAGATCTTCAGTAGACAGCCCCACGTCCTGCTGCCCGTGACTGTAACTTTGCTACTCCTTGGCATGTCACAATCAATTACCTGAACGTGCAAGATTCCGAAGTGTTCGACTTGCAACCTGTGTAGTCGCTTTGTATGCGATCACGATGGACTTTTTGACAGCACTTGTTGAGGCAAATCTAACTGTCAAGCCCAAATGTGCTGTGGCAGCACTCAAAAATAGGTTTGTTGCTGACAAGGACAGTAAGGGTAGTAGTAGTAGTAATCTTCTGTCAGATCGATAGAACCCCAAACAAACAATGACAGAAGGTCGCATAGTTTAATTTGAGAATAAGAAAAGAAATAATCAGTTAGTTTATGTGTCACCGCTGCTGGTAAGGAGGTGTGGCCACTCCGAAACCTTGCGTTTCTTTGGTTGCTCACAACTCACGACTTAAATACGTTACCATCATATAGATTACATATTTGTATACAGCAGATTTTGACCTTTCCAACGGCGTATGCAACACTTTCAGGAAACAGTTACCAGCATTTCTTGTTCCTTGCACTTTGTCTCCGGTGGAGAGAAAGATCCTGTATTAATTTAGTTTTATATAAATTACCGAAAGAAATATAGTTATAAGAGGCTTTGTGCTGTTAAGTCCTCTAAAAATCCATAGAGAAAGAACAGTATCAGATAATTAAAACTTGTTAGCATGAGAAAGGAAATAAAACCACGCACATGTCTATGAAAACATTTATTACGAACTACATACTTAAGAACCTTTAGTTTCAAAATACAATTAGAAGTGAGTTCTTTGTTGTCAAGCACAAAGCTACACAATGGGCTATCTGTGCTGTGCCCACCACAAGTATCAAACTTGTTAGGGGTGCGAGCCCTTAGACTTATCGCTCAGCCACCTGTGAAGATTGAAGAGGACACATAATTTAATTATAGATGTCATAAGACATGAGGATTAGGCCTACTATATTTTATACACAATAGTCTTTATCTAGAGTGCATAATAGTATTTCAACCAAACTGTCTGACGTATCCATTGCTGGCGACACGTATAGCTCAGTAGAGAGTTCATCAGTCCGGCTTAGATAGAATAAATAGATTAAGATTGGAACACTATATAAGACGTTTGTTACAGCAACAATTGTTAGGGTGTGAACGTCTTTTCTGAGCTGGTGAAACATGATTGTAATTAATTATACTTGCCTTAAGACATTATTATTAAGCCTATTATATTTTTTAACATTACATTCTTTATCCAGTCCCTTAGAAGAAGAGTACCTAATGGTATTTCAACCACACTATATCCACCAATTCCATTGTCAGCTTAGCGTTCACATCATAACTGTAATATCTAGTTCGATTGGATTACTGAAACAACATTAATTAAGTGAGATGCGTGAAGACCAGGACGGTATCGACGGAAAACCAACTCCAAGAAAGATATAAATAAATTGGATTTTCAAACCTAAGAAAAAATAGGTTTGATAAAACTATTAGAAAATTTCAGAGTGTCAAAGTAACGCATTTGTTCATTTCGGTTTTCCATTTTTAGATTTTTCTTTTGATGTAAGAGCTTGCGTTACATTTCTTCAGCATTACATTACCCACTGTATTTATCAAATCAAATATTTATACATTTATTCTTCTGTCTCGCTAATGACTGTTTTCTCTTTTACTCTTTTCTCGAGAACACGGATCACATGTAAGTGAAACAAATTTCGGTTTGTTTCTCCGTCCCTAATTTTGAATTGATAGGGCAGCTAGTCAACAGCGCTCACCGCCAACTCTTGGGTTACTCTTATCCAATAGTGGGATTTTCCTGTCACTCTTATAAGGCAACTTTAACCCATATAACCACTCTTATAACACATAGTGTGAAGAGATATTTTTTCTCGACAACGTATGCGAATCATGAACCTTCAGATCTGCAGTCCGGTACGCTGACCGTTGGGCCACTCTCGATCGACACGTAAATAAATCTTAATACAATCTTCTTGTATGACACACTTCAGAACAACTTAGTTAAGTTATACATCGAAAGAACGAAAACGGAAAATGAATAATTAATAGTAGTGAACCAATTTTTTCTTTACACTTCAATATTTATTCAAGTTTTAGTGGCCCCTCAGTGACACAGCGGTATGTCTGCGGATTTATAACGCTAGAATCCGGGTTTCGATACCCGTGGTGGGCAGAGCACAGATAGCCCATTGTGTAGCTTTGTGCTTAATTACAAACAAACAAGTTTTAGTGACCTTTTTTGACCAATACGAGATATATTATTACCATTTCAATTTTGTCCATTATTAGCTAAGTTTTAGTGACCTTTTTTGACAAATACGAGATATATTATTACCATTTCAATTTTGTCCATTATTAGCTAAGTTTTAGTGACCTTTTTTTGCCAATACGAGATATATTATTACCATTTCAATTATGTCCATTATTAGCTAAGTTTTAGTGACCTTTTTTGACAAATACGAGATGTATCTTTACCATTTCAATTTTGTCCATTACTGACTTAGCGGTCGAATCCTTTAAGCTAGTTGTTGAAACGCTCTAGTTCAATGTTTTAAAATAACAACAACAACAATAAATAGATATGTATATATATATATATATATGTGTGTGTGTGTGTGTATATATATATTGCCATTAAATTGTTTTTTGTTTTGTTTGCTATCCATTCACTGTATATATTTCTTGTATCTTTCTATATGGCAATGGGTAGGTCCGGTGGACCTGTAAGGGATGGAATAAGACGATCTCGCCTTCCACGAGTCTCACAACCATGGGTGAAATGGTGTGATGGTGACATAACATCACTGGGTGGACATCTTCCTCGATAAGGTCAATAGCCAGGGCGGAAGGGCTCCTGGTTGAGCTCAACGGCCACATGTTTCGGGACCAGGGCGTGCCATACTGTATGGTGGATTTCGGCTGTGGTCAACTAACCGGGAGAGGAGATGGGCGCCACCACGCTGCAACTGCCTAAGATACATCACATGATGGCAATCAATAGTCGACCCATACCGGATGAGTTGCAGCCCGAGTTACCAATGATCGCGCCTTCCGCCTCTTACCAGGACGGAGGTGATAAGTACGCTACTGGTGCTCCTTCCATCAAATTCCGTGGAAGAAAAAAAGAACATCCCCATCAATATATGGAACATCAGGACATTGAGAGCCACAGGAAAATTGAAAGAACTTATACATGAGATGGACAGGTACCGCTGGAACCTCCATGGACTATGTGAGATGTGTTGGAAACACTTTGAGTAAATATCAAGTGAGGGAGGACACCAGGTTTACTTCAGTGGCAAAGAGGACAAACATGAACATGGAGTTAGATTCCTTGTACACATTAACATCGTGAACACTGTTATGGGTTGCCGCCCAGTCTCCAGCAGGCTCATCACCATCCGCCTGAGGGAAACTCCATTCAGCATCCCAGTAACACAAGTGTATTCCCCAATGTCTGACTACGACGATAATGATATGGAAGATTTTTCAACCAACTGCAGGACCTAATAGATCAATCACCCAATAGATCCTTGGTAAGCACTAAGAAACCCTGGCTCACATCAAATATTCTGGACCTATGTGACAAAAGAAGAGAACTGAAAAAGCGAAAAGGCAATCCTGAACAAGTGCAAAAATATAGAGAAGTCAACAACAAAATTAAAAAGGCATAAAGAAGGCAAAGGAGAACTGAATAGAAGAACAGTACAATGAAATTGAAGAAAACTTGAACAAGAACAACAGTAAAAAACTATATCAACTTGTAAAAGACCTAACAACCGTAAAGCAAGGGTGAACCACTACCATCCAAGACAAATCAGAAAAACGCCTCATAGAAGAACAATAGATCCTCCATCGGTGGAAAGAATATTACTCAGAACTATACAACTACAAGACCAATGTATATTCAATGGTATACACTGCCCTCAGACAAATGAAGAGGACAACTATCCTATACTTCGGGAAGAAGTAGAAAATGCAGTGAGATCACTTAAGAAAGGAAATTCAGCTGGAGTTGACAACATACCAGCAGGACTGATCCAGGCCGGAGGAGAAGCCTTGATCACCGCCCTCACAACAATCTGCAATAAGATCTGGCAGACAGGAGAATGGCCAACCCCTTGGACCCAGTCTATGGTCATCATGCTTCCCAAGAAAGAAAATCTAAAGCTGTGCCAAAACTACCTAACAATCAGCCTCATCACTCACCCGAGTAAAGTCATGTTAAAGATCACATTAAACAGATTCAAGCCCCAAGTGGAAAAGATCATTGCCGAAGAACAGGCGAGGTTTCGAGCAGGACGAAGCACCATAGAAGAGATCTTGAATCTTAGGATCCTTTGTGAGAAACACCTTCAACATCAACGAGTATTCATAGAATTCAAGAAGTCCTTTGACAGGGTATGGCATGCAGCCTTATGGGCAACCATGAGGAAGTACAACATCAGTGTCAATCTTGTTCGAGTCATTGAAAACCTTTATGAAAAGGCCATGAGTGCAGTCCTCATAAATGGCAGCTTAGGGGGACTGGTTTCAAACAACGGAGTTCGACAAGGATGCCTACTCTCACCCACCCTATTTAACATATTTCTGGAGAGGATTATGACTGATGCCTTAAAAGATCATGCAGGTACTGTCAGTATTGGAGGCAGGCCAACGACCAACCTTCGCTTTGCAGACGACATTGATGGCTTAGCAGGAGAAAAGCAAGAACTAGCCATCTTGGTGGAATGCCTCAACAAAACATCTACAGCTTACGGCATGGAGATCAGTGCCGAGAAGACTAAACTGACGACTAACAACACCAATGGCATCAGCATTGAGATCATGTATGCAGACAAAGACTTAAAACAGTAAAAAGTTTCATATACCTGGGATCAATTGTCACATATGATGGTTCCAAACCTGAGATACTTTCCAGGATTATGCTGACAACAACAACAGCGCTGGCAATGTTGAAACCAATATGGAACGACAACATCACTCATAGTTCCAAAATTAGGTTGTTGCACTCCCTTGTCACATCCATATTTCTATATGCTTGTGAAAGATGGACCCTCACAGCAGACCTATAAAGAAGAATACAGGCCATGGAAATGAGTTTCTACAGAAAGATCTTGCACATCTCATATAAAGACCGTGT
Source organism: Limulus polyphemus (assembly GCF_000517525.1). Lineage (NCBI taxonomy): Eukaryota > Metazoa > Arthropoda > Merostomata > Xiphosura > Limulidae > Limulus > Limulus polyphemus. The sequence goes on from NW_013667780.1 coordinate 14,955, forward strand.
TACTAACGAAGAGGTTCACAACAAGATCCAATAAGCTATCAGACCGTACAAATATCTCTTGACCACTGTCAAAAAAACACAAGCTGAAGTGGTACGGTCATGTCTCATGGTCATCTGGATTGGCAAAGACCATATTGCAAGGAAACGTGAGAGGGAAAAGAAGAAGCGGTGGGAAGACAACATCAAGGAGTGGACAGGCCTGGAGTTCGTCAACTCCCAGATGGCGGTGGAAAACCGGGAAAGATGGAGAGAGCTGGTTGCAAAGGTCAGTGGTGCCCCAACGACCCTTAAGGTTAAGGGACAAAGGGAAGTGATACGGCTGACAATTCCAAGCAATTCAATGTGTTATTAATATGCAAATCTTAATAAAAATGTTATGCAAAACTTTGACCCTCTTATCTAACCAAAACTTGTGAAATGACAGAAATGACAAAAAATAGTCTATATCAAAATATGGGCCTGGTGTGGCTTGATGGCTAGGGTGTTCAACTCGCAATCTGAGGGTCGCGGGTTGGAATCCAGGTCACCAAACATGCTTGTTCTTTCAGCTGTGGGGTGTTATAAAATGACGGTCAATCCCATTATTCGCTGATAAAAAAGTAGCCTAAGAGTTGGCGGTTGGTGGTATTGACTACTGCATATCCTCAAGTCTATTACTGCTAAATAAGAGATGCCTAATGCAGATAGCCCTCGTGTAGCTTTGCGCACAATTCAAAACAAACCAATCTTGAAATATGAGCTAATGCACAAAACAGTGTAACAGATTAACTTTAAAGTATATTTCATTTGTATGCCACATTTTTAATAATTAAAACCCATGTAACATATATTTAGTATAAATAAAGTTTAGAATTTTACAGTTTCATTTTGAAATCACTAGAACATTCGTTACTACATGTACATTCGTTACGACATGATGTAAAAAAGATAAAAAAAAATGTAACTTGATATATTAATCACTGTCACAAAAAAAACAAACAATTAAAAACCAGCCAAACATATTTTGACGAGCATTTAACAAGTACGGTTTCTGTTTTTCTTTCAAAAAGTACGTTTTTACATTATAAAACAAAACAAAATGAAAGCTTTGACTATTGTTCTTAAGAAACATTCCTTTTTTTCTCGTATATTTCAGGAAAGTTTTCACAGTTAAGTTTCTTAGGTTTCTGGTTTTGTACAATGCCTGTCTATTTTGATTTTTTAAAAGACAACGTTTCTCCAAATCGTGATAACGTTAGTTATTGCCATCCGCTTTTATCAAATTGGAGATTTTTTTCTTTTTCTGCACGACAAAACCCTAATTTATGTTTAAATAGTTTTCTAACTTCCTAAATTGTGTTGTATATAAATGTACATTTCTTTCTTTTTGGAAAAGCTAGATAACGCATAAAACACAACAGAGTAGTGTTTCATATTTGTAGATGTAACATTTTTTTTGTTTTGTAAAAACTACATTTATGGTGCATTTAGACTTTGATGGAGAACAATATGATGTACGTGATTAAAAGAAAAAGTAAGAGACTAGAATAAAGTGATTGACTACTTAATTATTAATAAATCATAGAACAACATATCTTAGTTTCTAAGCGGTTTTCTCATAGAAAATACAATGACAATGTATATATTATTAAACGTAGGCGAGTTTTACTTGAATCAGAGTAAATATATTGAATTAACTGACGTCAGTCTAACTCTGACAAGTCCGAGTGTAAAGTGATGTTTATGTGAAGAATCAAAATATTTTTACCCATTATTCTGTTCCATATTCCATTTGCATAACCTCTATAACCATCACTCATATAAATGGTTAGCAATAGGGTGATGTTGATTAGCTGACTTCAATCTGGTCAGTAGTGGATAGCCTCAGTAGCTTTCCCATAAATACATAATACAAATACTTCTCCATAAATACATAATACAAATACTTCTCCATAAATACATAATACAAATACCTCTCCATAAATCCATAATACAAATACTTCCCCATAAATACATAATACAAATACTTCTCCATAAATACATAATACAAATACTTCCTCATAAATACATAATACAAATACTTCCCATAAATACATAATACAAATACTTCCCCATATATACATAATACAAATACCTCTCCATAAATCCATAATACAAATACTTCTCCATAAATACATTATACAAATACTTCCCCCTAAATCCATAATACAAATACTTCTCCATAAATACATAATACAAATACTTCCCCAAAAATCCATAATACAAATACTTCCCCATAAATACATAATACAAATACCTCTCCATAAATACATAATACAAATACTTCCCCATAAATACATAATACAAATACTTCTCCATAAATACGTAATACAAATACTTCCCCATAAATACGTAATACAAATACTTCCCCATAAATCCATAATACAAATACCTCCCCATAAATCCATAATACAAATACCTCCCCATAAATCCATAATACAAATACTTCCCCATAAATACATAATACAAATACTTCCCCATATATACATAATACAAATACCTCTCCATAAATCCATAATACAAATACTTCCCCATAAATCCATAATACAAATACTTCCCCATAAAAACATAATACAAATACTTCCCCATAAATACATAATACAAATACTTCTCCATAAAATGATCAAGTATCTTTGTACTATCGACATTTCAATGTAGTAAGTGCTCGAATTTAAGACTCTACATTAAATTGTATATTTCAAATTCTAGAAACTAACTGTTGAGTCTCGTTTTCATTGTAAACTATAAAGTAATTTTCAATAGAATCCACCTGGGTATCATATTCTAAGTGGTATTATACCCTAGAAATGATTAAAAACAGATATTTAAAGTTGTTCTAACCAGAAAATTTAACTTATTATAAAATATTTGTTTAAAAATGAAAACAACAAATATTATAATCCAATTTTGAACATAATGTGAGACTCAAGTTTACCAATTACCCTTATGTGGATCATCAGCTTTAGGAAAGTTAAGATAAATATTTTATATCAAAGTAACATCTTTCAGAGAAATTTAATATCCACCACAAACTTGTTAGTTTGTAAGGAAACAAATATTTAGCTGAAACCCAACTGCTTGATGTTAATCAAAACGTTTTACCAAAATAATATATACAATATATTCTCAGTTGGTGTTAACAATACACGTTGCTCTGACAGACCTGTAAAACATCGAGATCTTTCCTACACATTCTTAAGACACGTTGCTCTGACAGACCTGTAAAACATCGAGATCTTTCCTACACATTCTTAAAACACGTTGCTCTGACAGACCTGTAAAACATCGAGATCTTTCCTACACAATTAAGACACGTTGCTCTGACAGACCTGTAAACATCGAGATCTTTCCTACACACCCCACTTAACACACGTTGCTCTGACAGACCTGTAAACATCGAGATCTTTCCTACACACACTTAACACACGTTGCTCTGACAGACCTGTAAACATCGAGATCTTTCCTACACACCCTTAAGACACGTTGCTCTGACAGACCTGTAAACATCGAGATCTTGCAATGTTTATTAAAATTTAATTTGTATTAACTCCAAAATAAACACCAGTTAACAGATAATGCCTGATCAGAGCAGAATTCTGTAAACAGTTTTATTTCGAGTGTACACTAACCTTTCTATCAAAAAGACCAAAGATCCAATCCCGGCCACTACCATAAACACAGTCCTTCTTAGAACTTCACTGAAAACGGCACTATGTTAGCAGCCAAAACATAGGATATAAACTAGTTACTAATTACTATGTCGTCAAAGAATAGTAAGTAAGTAATAATTAGGCTCAGATTATCTTATATACAACTAAGCATGATAAAGATTGAAACTCATTTGCCAAAACGTTACCGTAAATACTTACTTTTTTTCTCATTTTTGTAAAGAAAAAGAAGCACGTTACTCATGTATATATTCAACCGAAACAACAGCCTCTATCTACTTAGTACACCATCTTCTTTACGAAGTACACCCAGGATCGAATACAGGCCACTACTAAAGGTTCCAGTTTTTAAAGAAAATCGATACGATATGTTTGGCTGTGAGAGCGAGGGTTCCCCGGTGGGACAGCATTAAGTCTTCGGATTTACAACGCTACAATTAGGAGTTCGATTCCCCTGGGTGGACAAAACACACGTAAGAGCGAGGTTAAATGCAGGAAACAAATAAGAATTGATCATAATAACTACAAAACGCATAGGCAGGAAGGTGGAATCACAACAACTAAACTGTACCTGTATATCTATAAATCACATTTAAAAGGTAAGAAATCAGCCTCAGACACCATCGATTTTCAGTAGAAATCATGGTTTATTTTCAAGGAGCTGACGGATCCGTTAGTATGGTTCCCCAATCACTTCATTCTTTTTTTCAAAATTAGCATTCCCCTTCATATATTTCTGCCTACATCTTGCATTCCCATTCATATATTACTGCCCACATCCTGTATTTCCATTCATATATTTCTGTTTACATCCTGTATTCCCATTCATATATTACTGCCTACATCCTGTATTTCTCTTCATATATTTCTGCCTACATCCTACATTCCCCTTCATATATTTCTGCCCTGTAACCATATATATATGTGTATGTAAATTAACACTTGATTCCTAGAAACAGATTTGGCCCTCTGAACCGTTCACCTTCCCTTAAGGCACATTTTTGAAGATAAATCATTGCTCATATATTAAGTTTAATCACTCGAGTCTCCGCTGTAGCTTACCATTATCACTTTCTTACTGACACTAAACTGGAGTCCTGGAATGGTCTGTTGGTTAGGACGATCGGTTCGCAGCTTGGGAGTCGCTGGTTCGGATCCCTCTCACTAAACATGCTCGCCCTTTTAGCCGTGGGTACGTTATATTGTGACGGTCAATCCCACTATTTGTTGGTAAAAAAGTATCCCAAGAGTTGACAGTGGATGGTGTTGACTAGCTGCCTTTCCTTTACTCTGTTACTGCTACATTAGGGACGGCTAGCGCAGATAGCCATCGAGTAACTTTGCACGAAATTTATAACAAATTCAACAAATTAAGGAAGGGGTTGGTTTATAAAGTGAACCCTATTTATGGCGAAGATTTGACAATTATCAGAGTTAATTCTTTTTATATTTTAAATATTGTGTGTATAGAATAATCCATGTTTGGAGCAGTACATACTGCTAATATAATATTTTTAGTATTCAATATGGATACACCGTGCGTCTTATTTGATAATGTTGCTAGGTGTCGTCCTTCAAATACAGCTTGACACGTGTGTGAACACTTTATTTAGTTTCTGACCACATTATTTAAACTTACAATTATTCACCTGGTTTGATTTTTGGTTTGAATTTTGCGCAAAGCTATAGGAGGGCTATCTGCTCTAGCCGTCCCAATTTTAGCAGTGAAAGACTAGAGGGAAGGCAGCTAGCCATCACCACCTACCGCCAACTCTTGGGCTACTTTTTTACCAACAAATAGTGGGATTGACCGTCACATTATAAAAAACCCCACGGCTGAAAGGGCGAGTATGTTTGTTATAAAGCACAAAGCTACACAAAGGGCTATCTGTGCTCTGCCCAGCACGGGTATCGAAACCCAGTTTCTAGCATATAAGTCCGCTGACATACCGCTGTCTCACTGGGGGTTAGTATGTTCGGTGGGACTGGGATTCGAACCCGCGACCCTCAGATTGCGAGTCGAGCGCCTTAATCACCTGAACGTTTTTGTGTAATTTGTTGATTAAACGAACATAATTTTAGTATTTACTTAATATAAATCAATAGCAATTTCACAAGTTCAACAAGGCCGAGCACGGTCCAATGGTTAGTGTCCCAGACTGTGGTTCTGAGTTTCCATGGCTCACGCCCAGTTAGTGTTAAAAAATAAAATAAAAACGCTCCGCACTTTGGGGCCGTAGGTGCGTTGAAAGAGAATGACGGAGAAATTAATCGATCCGACAAGAGTAGTCCAAGAGTTGGTAGCGGGTGGTGTTGATGAACTGCTTTCCCCACTAGTCTATCATTTCGACATTAGGAACGACTAGCGTTGTGCAGAATTATGTAAACAAAGAGGTGAAAAACAAACAACGAACATTCGGCCTTGTGATAAACTTATCTATATTGAAAGTTAAACTTCCGTCTAATTGCAAGAAACATAAAAAGACACTTGCTCTGTACGATAAAACTTTTTTTTATTACAAATTATGAAGCTATATAATTAGAATCAGAGGAGAGAAGAACGTCTTTGAATATTTACAATTATAAAAAAATTGACTTAACAGTTAACGAGTTATTCCCTCTAGTTTGATGTTAAGGTGGTTTTGACAGTTCGCAGTGACAAGTTGCGGGCTCTGACTTGTCTAGAATATCGAGACCTTTCTGCTTCAAACATGGCCTAGAGTACTTTAACCTAGGGCCTTCTTCTTATATAAGCACCGAGAACTTGAGAATCCTACAAAACTTTGTTTCATTGTAGTCTTCTTCTTTGTTATGCCACAGGTAAAAGTGAACGTGCCTTTATTATTTAGATGTCAGATTTCTCTACTGACAGGAAGAAATGCCTGGAGAATACGAGTTTATTTTGTATTACATCTAGAAAATTGTTGTATTGCTTCCATCGAACAGACTGCTTGTGGAATAAACATTCTTACAAAAAGAAAATAAATTTGACGAAACTGGATAATGAAGATTTAAGAAAACTCAGCTGGACGTATCATTTATCAACCATAGGGCTGTTACAGATATATGAGAAGTTCTCTGTTGAGATTTTCTGTTCGTCAATGGTCAAGTGTTGTTACTGATGAAGCGTTGTCACTGATGAAGCGTTGTTACTGATGAAGCATTGTTACTGGTCAAGTGTCTTTACTGATGAAGCGTTGTTACTAATCAAGCATTGTTACTGATCAAATGTTGTTACTGATCAAGTGTTGTTACCAATCAAGCGTTGTTACTGATCAAGTACTGTTACTAATCAAGTGTTGTTACTGATCAAGCGTTGTTACTGATCAAGTGTTGTTACTAATCAAGCGTTGTTACTAATCAAGTGTTGTTACTGGTCAAGTGTTGTTACTGGTCAAGTGTTGTTACTGATCAAGTGTTGTTACTGGTTAAGTGTTGTTACTGATCAAGTGTTGTTACTAATCAAGCGTTGTTACTGGTCAAGTGTTTTTACTGATGAAGCGTTGTTACTAATCCAGCATTGTTACTGGTCAAGTGTTGTTACTGATGAAGCGTTGTTACTGATCAAGTGTTGTTACTGGTTAAGTGTTGTTACTAATCAAGCATTGTTACTAATCATGTGTTGTTACTGGTCAAGTGTTGTTACTGGTCAAGTGTTGTTACTGATGAAGCGTTGTTACTGATCTAAGTGTTGTTACTGGTTAAGTGTTGTTACTGATCAAGTGTTGTTACTAATCAAGCGTTTTACTGATCAAGTGTTTTTACTGGTCAATTGTTGTTTTGTGGCTTTAAAATGAGCTTAGTAGAAGAAGAAGGCTACTGTAAAAGTGTTCCTATTTATACAATGAATAGAATTGTAAGGGAATTAACATCACAAAATAAATTAGATTTTTAGGGCTTTAAAAACGAGTTTTAATAGGACACTGTGGCTTCTTTAGAAGTGTTTCAAGTTCAATATTCTATAAGTTCTTACTTTTACATAGAAACATATAATTCATTAGGGCTATTAATAAAAAAATATAAAAACTCTTAAAGTAAGGTATAATTGTTTGCTTTAACCAATTCATGGAAAGTTTAAAAATTGACTTATATTAAAAGGTTAATTTTTTCCATATTTCCTACAGTAGCTCTCTTAAATTGCGTGATTATATCAATTTTGAAGCCTAATTACACTTTTTAGGTTGTATCACGTAGTATAACGTTCTTATCGAGAGCACATTACCCTTAAAAAGGATAATTTATAATTTTTGATTTCTGATTTATAAATTTACAGCCAAATTAACAGTTTTAGAACAGAATAACAGGAGGCTCTTTCTTAAGTTTGTTTGTTTGTAGCTAAGCACAAAGCTACACAATGGGCTATCTGTGCTCTGCCCACCACGGGTATCGAAACCCGGATTATAGTGTTGTAAGTTCGCAAACATACCGCTCTACCACTGGGGAGGGGGGGCACTTTCTTACGAAATAATA
>NW_013667780.1:23742-28010 GCF_000517525.1 Limulus polyphemus
TTATCGAGAGCACATTACCCTTAAAAAAGGATAATTTATAATTTTTGATTTCTGATTTATAAATTTACAGCCAAATTAACAGTTTTAGAACAGAATAACAGGAGGCTCTTTCTTAAGTTTGTTTGTTTGTAGCTAAGCACAAAGCTACACAATGGGCTATCTGTGCTCTGCCCACCACGGGTATCGAAACCCGGATTCTAGTGTTGTAAGTTCGCAAACATACCGCTCTACCACTGGGGAGGGGGGCACTTTCTTACGAAATAATAAATATTCACAACAAACAAAATTGTTTATTTACGTTACCGATTGCTTACTTACTTAGCACTAATACAGAACAACGAGAAGGTTAACAGCATTAGACATAACCTTGGTTTGAATGAAATATTTCCTGTCTGAAGATGTGATATAAAACATGAAATACACCAAACCAAACAAGATATAGCCACAGACCAATTATGTTTGTACGCATGGCTTAAAGTGACAGTGAAATGTAACAGAAAGCATTTTTCACTCATAGTAGTTTTTTATGTTGTAATATTTATTAATGTGCAGTATTTTTACATTGACTGACGACGTTTCACTAATTACCTATATCTTCAGCAACGTAAACTCATTTGTAATTGTGTAAAGTTATCACTATTCGCTAATTAATTTCGATACCTACTTTAGAATATAATAGTTTGTATATAAATTAATGATTCATAAAGCTATGTTTGTTGTATGATACACCCCGAAGTTCGTTTTGTTTTACTGTGCAGAATATATTAACGTCATTATTTATACTAAATATTTACCTTATTTTCATATTGTATACTTCAGCCTTATAACACACCTTCAGATTTATCACTACAGCGTTGCGTAGTTAGTACTTAATAAATATAACCATATGTTCCAGATTTGTTAGTACAGTGTTGTACATAACGTATTTTTCCAAGTGTTTCTATTTTGGTATTCTTGTAAACATATATTAAATTATTACACGAAAAGTATGTTATTAATAAATTTAAGGTCATATTAAATGTTGCTTAGTTTAGCATAGTTTAACATAAAGAGGGAGTTTTTATATAAAACTTTAAGATTAAAAACGCGGGAAGGTTTTTTTTTTTTGTTAAGTAGGTATTATCAGAAAGTTTTTCATTTTAGAAACTGGGGGTTATCCTGGAGGATACGAAACCGGTATTTATGCCTTTATGTATGTGAATTTTTATTTATTTGTTTTAAACTACCAACAATAAAGAGTTTTTATAATATTTTATCAATACTTCCCTTAGAAAAATATTATTGGAATGTTGTCAGTTTTTTGTTTCTTTTACCAAACTGTTCTTTATTTCACTGTTAGGTTAGCAAGATTGGATATTTAGGAGGCAAAATAAAGTAGATAATATAGCAGAAACATATAATATAGTAAGAAGTTGTTTGGAAATACGATGACAAGGGCCAATTAACATGAAATATGTTGATGAACACTTTCTGGTTATAAAAATCTAATGTCGTTTCAACACCTATTCACATTTTTTTGGGTATAGAGTGTCCAGATTTAGATGATGCACACTTTAGCATTTATTAACAAAAATGTATGAGTGAAAATATGTGTGTGTGTGTTTTCTTATAGCAAAGTCACATCGGGCTATCTGCTATGTCCATCGAGGAGAATCGAACCCCTGATTCCAGCTTTGTAAATCTGAAGACTTACCGCTGTCCTACCGGGGGACTTGAGTGAAATAAAGAAGTCTATGTAATAATGTCTCAATGACACTATAACTGCTATATCCAGTGCCGAAGAGGCCTTTCTTCTGGTACCGTGCTCTTGAAGTCGGTTAGGATACAACGGACGTAGTAGTGGTTGAGACGCTATTTATATTAGCAGATAGTTATTAAAATGAAAACATTAATTGTTATTACAAATATGTGATAATTAAATTAAACTTCGGTCACACACTTATTTTTCCTTTCTTAGTTTCCATAAAAAACTGGTAATTACTAAACTGGCTGATATTAAGAAATAAAAACTAACTTTTAAATTGATTGAGCGAATTCTATGTCACAAACCAGGTAAGAGAACATCATGTCATAAATCAATACACAAGAAAATCTAACGACATTTTCAGTGGTAATCCAAATAATGTCTTAAGAACTTCAACCAGATTTAGGCTAGTCATAAGTCTGTCTGTTAACCTAATAATTCAAAACAAGTTTTGTAAGTGTAAGCATTAGATAGAAATTCAAAATTTTCCTACAGAATGTAACCAGTAGCATCAACAGAAACAACCATAAAGAATATTGGTAACAAATAGCATCAATGGAAACAGCCACAAAGAATATTGGTAAACAATAATATCAAAGGAACCAACCATAAATAATACTGGTAACCAATAGTATCAATGGAACCAACCATAAAAAATATTGGTAACCAATAGCATCAATGGAACCAACCATAAAGAATACTGGTAACCAATAGCATCAATGGAACCAATCATAAAGAATACTCGTAACCAATAACATCAGTGCAACCAACCATAAAGAATACTGGAGTACTTACAAGACACATAAAAACACCAGTCGTGAGCTCTTATAAGAGTCATACAATTTACCAATACCAAAAAATCTGAATATATTTAGAAGTGTACTTGTCATTGCAATAGTACACACTCAGCAAAAACTGGTGGAAAATGCTAATAAAAAACAAAATCACACCAGCCAGTAGAAGAATTACAGCCTAATATATATGTACACAACTTTGCTATTTGTCAGTTTTATTTTCAATGACACAGATGAATGAATAGTCAATAAATTACTTAAATATGCTGATGATATTAAGGTCGTGGGTGTTGTTAGCTGTGAACAAAATACTGCTGATTTACAAATAACACGCCGATAACCCAGATCATAAGATTAAAAATATGTTTTCGTTAGTTGTTCTTACGAGTTTTCAGAATATTAAAGAAAGACCATTTGTATCCATTTTTGATTTAATTAATGAGTTTTGATGAGAGTTCGATGGAATGCGAAAAGAAGATTTATTGAGAACTGTATGACAGAGTGAAAATCATTTTGTTAACAAGAGCTTCTTGACATTTTCGTTTCCATTTCGTGACATAATGAATCTTGGCAGTTTCTTGAGGGACGGTACGTTGTGTCACATTCTATCCTTCATTTGATAGTTTCTCTCGATGTTCGTGAGATAATGTGTAAGTAACAATGTATGTAATAGAAATAGTTTTGGGTCCGTTCAATTTCAGACGTAAGTAGATTACAACAACTCCAGTGTTTCTAGGTGGCGTTTATCTAGAATTACTCCTAAGGCATTTTAAAATAATTTTAAATTATGCTATTTGAATAGTGCAAAAAGTTTTTCTTCCCTCGTATTGCTAGACGTCACGATAATTTACTGTTTCTATAATAAGTCACAATTTACATCACTTAAAAGTACCATAACCAAAGGCGGCAGTACACATAGTGCTCGATTTGAACTTTTTATGGACAGAGACTGTAACGTCAACCAGTTCTACATTCTAAGTATGTAATAAAATTACTGTGTCTAAACTCCTCAAATATATATACAACATAGTGTTATATAAATTCACAAAACCTTGAAATGTAATGTTTTGTTTTGTTTTTTTAAGGGAGTTGTTGCGAGGAATCCACGTGGAATATATTTTTCATATCAAGTGTCTATTATTATTATTTTCAGTTTCTATGTCTCTGCATGGCGGTATGTCTGTCTCGAGATGGTTCATGAAAGTGTAAAACTATCATTATGTGTGTGTGTGTGTATATACAGTGAAATCTAGGATTGTTTTATAATTGAGATTTCTCTTGCAATGTTGCGGTTCACGATTTTCTCTTAAGTTTTACGATATTATTTTCCGTATTTATGGGACTGTGTAAAAAGACAGGACAGTATCAAACTCGTTCAAGTCTCTCTTCTTAATATTCTGTTCAAGTGCCTAAAATAAATCTATTTCGGAGTGTTTGGACAAAATTGTTGAAAAAAATGTTTGGTAAAAATCGACAATATCATTTATACTCTTTTTCACTATAAATATATAATATACTCCTAGAGTAAAGTACCGTTTTACAGTATTTTCATTATAAATATATAATATACTAGTAGTAGTACCGTATTTATAGTATTTTCACTATCAATATATAATATACACCTAGTGTAAAGTGCCGTTTTACAGTAATTTAACTATAAATATATAATATACTCTTAGTGTAAAGTACTGTTTTGCAGAATTTTAACTATAAATATATAATATACTCTT
>NW_013667780.1:28020-30217 GCF_000517525.1 Limulus polyphemus
CTAGTGTAAAGTACCGTTTTATAGTCTTTTCACTATAAAAATATAATATACACCTAGTGTAAAGTACCGTTTTATAGTCTTTTCACTATAAATATATCATATACTAGTAGTGTAAAGTACCGTCTTTATAGTTCTTTCACTATAAATATATAATATACTAGTAGTGTAAATACCGTTATTATAGTTTTTTGACTGTAAATATATAATATACTCCTAGTGTAAAGTACCATCTTTATAGTCTTTTCACTATAAATATATAATATACTCCTTGTGTAAAGTACCATCTTTATTGTCTTTTCACTATAAATATATAATATACTAATAGTGTAAAGTACCGTTTTGTAGTGTTTTCACTATGAACATATAATATACTTCTAGTGTAAAGTACCGTTTTATAGTCTTTTCACTATAAACATATCATATACTAGTAGTGTAAAGTACCGTCTTTATAGTATTTTCACAATAAATATATAATATAGTAGTAGTAGTGTAAAATACCGTCTTTATAGTTCTTTCACTATAAATATATAACATAGTAGTAGTGTAAAGTACCGTCTTTATTGTCTTTTCACTATAAATATATAATATACTAGTAGTGTAAAGTACCATCTTTATTGTCTTTTCACTATAAATATATATTATACTTGTAGTGTAAAGTACCGTTTTATAGACTTTTCTCTATAAATATATAATATACTCCTAGTGTAAAGTACCATCTTTATAGTCTTTTCACTATAAATATATAATGTACTAGTAGTGTAAAGTACCGTCTCTATTGTCTTTTCACTATAAATATATAATATACTAGTAGTGTAAAGTATCATCTTTATAGTCTTTTCACTATAAATATATAACATACTAGTAGGGTATGGTACCGTTTTATAGTATTTTCACTATAAATATATAATGGACTAGTAGTGTAAAGTATTGTCTTTATAGTCTTTGCACTATAAATATATAATATACTTCTAGTGTAAAGTACCATTTTATAGTGTTTTCACTATAAATATATAATATACTTCTGGTGTAAAGTTCCGTTTTATGATCTTTTCACTATAGATTTATAATATACTCCTAGTGTAAAGTACCGTTTTATAGTCTTTTCACTATAAATATATAAGATGCTCCTAGTGTAACGTACTGTCTTTATAGTCATTTCGCTATAAATATATAATATACTAGTAGGCTAAGGTACCGTTTTATAGTACTTTCACTATAAATATATAATATACTAGTAGGGTAAGGTACCGTTTTATAGTATTTTCACTATAAATATATAATATACTCCTAGTGCAAAGCACCGTTTTATAGTCTTTTCTCTATAAATATATAATATACTCCTAGTGTAAAGTACCATCTTTATAGTCTTTTCACTATAAATATATAATGTACTAGTAGTGTAAAGTACCGTCTTTATTGTCTTTTCACTATAAATATATAATATACTAGTAGTGTAAAGTACCGTCTTTATAGTCTTTTCACTATAAATATGTAATTCAGTAGTAGTCGTAAAATACCGTCTTTATAGTTCTTTCACTATAAATATATAACATAGTAGTAGTGTAAAGTACCGTCTTTATTGTCTTTTCACTATAAATATATAATATACTAGTAGTGTAAAGTACCATCTTTATTGTATTTTCACTATAAATATATAATATTCTAGTTGTGTAAAGTACTGTTTTATAGTCTTTTCACTATAAAAATATAATATACTCCTAGTGTAGAGTACAGTTTTATAGTCTTTTCACTACAAATATATAATATACTCCTAAAGTAAAGTACCGTCTTTATAGTCTTTTCACTATAAATATGTAATATACTAGTAGTGTAAAGTACTGTCTTTATAGTTCTTTCACTATAAATATATAATATACTAGTGGTGTAAAGTACCGTCTTTATAGTCTTTTCACTATAAATATATAATAAACACCTAGTGTAAAGTACCGTTTTACAGTATTTTAATTATAAATATATAATATACTAGTAGTGTGAAGTACCGTCTTTATAGTCTTTTCACTATAAATATATAATATACTAGTAGTGTAAAGTACCGTCTTTATTGTTTTTTTCACTATAAATATATAATATACACCTAGTGTAAATTACCGTTTTACAGTATTTTAACTATAAATATATAATATACTCTTACGGTAAAGTACCGTTTTATAGTATTTTAACTATAAATATATAATAT
>NW_013667780.1:30573-41213 GCF_000517525.1 Limulus polyphemus
TGTAAAGTACTGTCTTTATAGTTCTTTCACTATAAATATATAATATACTAGTGGTGTAAAGTACTGTCTTTATAGTTCTTTCACTATAAATATATAATATACTAGTGGTGTAAAGTACCGTCTTTATAGTCTTTTCACTATAAATATATAATATACTAGTAGTGTAAATACCGTTTTTATAGTTTTGACTATAAATATATAATATACTCCTAGTGTAAAGTACCATCTTTATAGTCTTTTCACTATAAATATATAATATACTCCTTGTGTAAATACCGTTTTTATAGTCTTTTGACTATAAATATATAATATACTTCTAGTATAAATTGCGGTTTTTTTTGTTTTTCATAATTTTGACGGGACCCTAAGTCATCTTAAAGGTCTGAATTTCACATAGGAAGAATATCAAACCTGAGTTTCTTTAGCTTATTAAATTATTTAATTGAGTTTGCTAATCAACATTTTTCGTTTTTGTTCTGGAATTAGAAATCCTCCTTTTTTTCTTTGATGTAACTTTTGTTATTGGATGAACTTGAAATGAAGTCGAGGACTAGTTCAAGAAAAGTTTGGATTCAATCACAGTTAATTACATTTTTGATTTAATAATATTTAATTACATTTTTTATTTAATAACATTTAATTACATTTTGGATTTAACACAGTTAATTACCTTTTTGGATTTAATCAAAGTTAATTACATTTTTGGATTTAACACAGTTAATTACATTTTTGGATTTAATCACAGGTAATTAATTTTTGGATTTAATCACAATTAATTACATTTTCGGATTTAATACCAGTTAATTACATTTTTGGATTTAATCCCAGTTAATTGTTTTTTTGGATTTTATCAAAGTTAATTACATTGTTGGATTTAATCACACTTAATTACATTTTTCTAAAAATGATGCTTCTTAATTCCCATATGGTTAAGAGCGAAATGAAGACAGCGTTAAAGCAAAAATAATTGTAACTGAAAAATCCATTAGTTGACAAAGGCCTGTATATGTGTCTGACCGCTTATAACTGGCGAAACGCTGGACCAATTGTTCCTCTTAGATCCCCCGATGAGTGATATAAGAGATTGGCGTCCTGGTCTGACCCATTATATCATTCCCGAGGATCAATGTCTTCCTACTTATAAATGACGAACCGCTGGACCGATTGCCCCCAAGTTTTGCATGTACATAGGTGGTTCGTTATTCGGATCTGAAACGCTATGTCACCCTCGGGGGCTCCCATGATTCGATATAATAAACAATTTTTGCACTGCATCTTCCGATGATTTTGCCACAATATATCCTATGGATACCGTATAAATTTGTTTCACGTTCTTAATTTAAGGTTGTGTCGACGGCTGATCAAATAACTAACTGGAAAACCGTTGTATGCATAATAAATATATTGAGAAGAATTCGTTCGATAAAAGTGGCCATCTAGACCTTGTCAAAGCGTGTAAATTGTGTGTGTGTATATATATATATATATTTACAGGTGCTTATAGTTGTTTGCATGAATGCTTAAGTAGCTCGCAAATTAGGCAGCGCCGGAACAATATTGCGCTTGTTTAATGAAAACATTTGCGTTACTCATAGAATCTTATTACGAAAGAGAGAAAATGAGCCTTTTCGTGAGTTTCGGTACATTAGAATAAGTAATAGTTGGTGAGATGTTAGACTCCTGGCGTTGTGGTTAGCAAAGATGAATCGATAAGAGAAACCGCTTGGGATTCCAACATTATGTAGGTGTTGACAACTACCTTAGGGGCCGACAGTGGACTAGCCAACTCAATTAGCTGCATTTCCTGAGTGGTTTACTGAAGCTAAACAAACGTAAGGCAATCACATTAAAATATCAGTGACTAACGGTGAAAGCAACTTTCAAACACGACGTGGAAGTTTTGACGTCACTGAGATGGTAAAAGATTGGACTAATTACCTTATGGTTAGTTAGTTGCTCATTTATGTATTAAAATTCTACACCACCATAAAGCAGGCCGTAGTTAATATCTTCTTAGCTCAGTAAAAATATTTAGGGTATCTTAAAGCAAGTTCGTCAACCGATCACTACATTCGACGTTCGTTTGTCACGTCAGAAGTCTTTTAGAAGTTTTTGGTAATTTTTATGGAATCTGTTCATAATGTCCGTCAGTCTTGTCCCACAGTGGCTCAGCGGTAAACCTGAGGGCTTATAAACCTAAATGTCGTGGTTCGATCCCTACGGTGGGTACAAAGTCCACCGTGCAGCTTTGCACTATAATAAACTCGAAACAATTTTTTTGTACGTTTTATAAACGTTTTGGGCTTATAATGTTGACTGACTGTCTAACCAGTGTAAATATTCCAAAAAAGTGAAAAGCTGTGTAAATGTCTATACTACAAAGCTGAACTTCTTAAGTACATAACAAGAGATAAATGAAATATTAACAGCTAGGCAGCAACTTTTTCCTCTCCGTTAACACCATACTCATTAACACTTCGATGAACCTGTCAATAAAGCACGACAAAAACATTTCAATAAAAACGTAGTGGCTAATGTAATGTGATATTGTTGAGTCTATCAAATTATGTATGTACATGTAAGAGCTATTAATATATATATATATAGACTAATTAGTAAACTTAATCATCAACGTCAGAGGTTTAAAAGTTTCAGCCTCGTCAATTAGTGTTAAGTGATATTTTGGAGACGTTAATTTTGACTAAGCAACAAGCTGTAAGATGTATGCAATTTAGACGGGAGAACATGATAGAAATTAGTACGGAATTTAGTAGGTAGAACACGATAAGAAAATAATACGGAACTTAATGGGTAGAACACGATAAGAAATTAATACGGAACTTAATAGGTAGGATACAATAAGAAAATAGTACGGAATTTAGTCAGTGGAACACGATAATAAATTAATACGGAACTTAATAGGTAAGATACAATAAGAAAATAGTACGGAATTTATTCAGTAAAACACGATAAAAAATAGTACGGAATTTAGTCAGTAGAACACGATAAGAAAATAGTACGGAAGTTAGTCACTAGAACACGATAAGAAATTAGTATGAAATTTAGTCACTAGAACACGATAAGAAATTAGTATGAAATTTAGTCATTAGAACACGATAAGAAAATAGTACGGAATTTAGTCAGTAGAACACGATAAAAAATAGGTACAGACTAATGGTTAGCAAACTATGCGTTATTCAGAAACCTTTAAATTAAACCTTCACAACAGATTCATATTCTAAACATTCTGAAAATTGCTCCGAGTAAAAATGAATTGACAGCCAAGGCAAGGGTTATGATTTGAAACGCCCCCCCTAGTAGCACAGCGGTATGTCTGCGGACTCACAATGCTAGAAACTGGGTTTCGATACCCGTGGTGGGCGGAACAGAGATAGCCCATTGTGTAGCTTTGTGCTTAACAACAAACATGTTTTTAAATAGTTCGAATGAATTAATTTTAAACAACCATAAAACAGTTAAGTAGTCAGGTGTCCGGTAAAATATTCCAAAGATGGTGATTTAAATGGTTCGACAGAGAAGAAAGAATATAATACTTATTCAATGTTGAAGAACCTAGTAACACGTAGATAATAGGAATAAAAAAAACGGGCTAAACTCTCGATGAATATTTTACAATGTTTTCTTATTTTCGTCGAAATAATCGCTTGTTAATGGATGAAAACGGAGCTAGAACAATATAAGCCCTATGTAACCGTTGTGTGCCCTATGTAACCTTTGAGTGTCCTATGTAACCTTTGTGTGCCCCATGTAACCCTTGAGTGTTTTATGTAACTCATGAGTGTCCTATGTAACCCTTGTGTGCCCTATGTAACCCTTGAGTGTCCTATGTAACCTTTGTGTGCCCATCTAACCCTTGAGTGTTTTATGTAACTCTTGAGTGTCCTATGTAACCCTTGTGTGCCCTATGTAACCCTTGAGTATTCCATTTAACCCTTAAGTGCTCTGTGTAACTCTTGTGTACCCTATGTGAACCTTGAGTGCCGTATTTAACCCTTTAGTGCCCTATGTAACCCTTGAGTACCCTATGTAACCCTAGTGTGCCCTATGTAACCCTTATATTTACTAAAAGAAAACATATTTTTGAGATTTTTTTAAATTAACCCTTTCTTTTTTCCTGAAAATATTTAAAAGCGGAGAAATATTGGTGTGTTTTAGCTTGTTATGTATAATTACGTACTGGTTTACATTTACTAGAACTGAAGGAAATATTCTTTTAAAAAATGTGATGACAAAATTTAACTAAAAATGACGACATCTCACAGTCATGGCCAGCAAATAATTAGAAATAGTGAGAGGCCATAGTCTTGGAACGTTTACTTAGATGACTTTCTGTATTCTCCTGCTTCAACATTTTTTCTAGAGGAATTCGTGCCCCATAAATAGACCCCGTACTCTTTCGCATAGAGCACAAGTTGGAGACTGAAGCTTGCTGTAAGCTGGATGTCTATAGATTGCTTAGAAATACATTTTAATTAGAAAAATATATGAAAATGAGCTTATTGGTTCGCGAAAAGCTCAGTCGACTGAAAGAGAATGCTTCAAAGAAGTTAATTAAAATTTGCAACCCTTACAATAAACTGATACGTGTATATTTAAAAGTTCACATAATTAACTCCGATTCAAAACAAAAATAAAGATGGCGGTGGGTGAGATACTTCAGTCGGATAACTTGTCCGAATATTTGTTAGTTAGTAAAAATAATTAAAATAGCTTGACAGATATCGACCAGTTTTGATACGTTGATTGAATAAGGAGTAATGTTACGCAGTATATTTCTAGGGGGCCCAAAATTTTATAACGCTTGGAATATTTTCTTTTTATAAGATTACTGTCACTCTTATGCTTCATTAATATCTAATTACTTGGTTGAAAAACTTTAATTCATTCAGTTACGTTTGTTTGTGTTCTTTGTCATCATTTATACTTAAGATCGACCTGAGAAACAGTTGAGAACAATGGTTTGTACTAAATCTCCTTTTCCGGCATGGCTGGTGGTTAGGGCACTCGACTCATAATTTGCGGGTCGCGGGTTCGAACCTCCGTCCCACCAAACATGCCCTCTCTTTCAGCCGTGGGCACGTTATAATATGACGATCAATCCCACTATTCGTTGATAAAAGAGTAGCCCAAGAGTTGGCGGTGGGTGGTGATGACTAGCTGCCTTCCCTCTAGTCTTACACTGCTAAATTAGGGACAGCTAGCGCAGATAGCCCTCGTGTAGTTTTGCGCGAAATTAGAAAAAACATTAAATCTTCTTAATGACGCATCGAAGAATATAAATGCTCACATAATATTATCTTTACCATTTACTTACTTCTTAGGCCCGGCATGGCCAGGTGGTTAGGGCGCTCAACTCGCAATCTGCGGGTCGCGGGTTCGAATCTCCGTTACACCAAACACGTTCGCCCTTTCAGCCGTGGGGGCGTTATAATGTGACGGTCAATCCCACTATTCGTTGGTAAAAGATTAGCCCAAGAGTTGGCTGTGGGTGGTGATGACTATCTGCCTTCCCTCTAGTCTTACACTGCTAAATTAAGGACGGCTAGCGCAGATAGCCCTCGTGTAGCTTTGAGCGAAATTCAAAACAAACAAAAACTTACTTCTTAAGGTTCACGCCTGATATCTCGCAAATTATTACTATGTTATTTACCAAAGAAAATTACTTGTGAAAGTAATTTTAATTTTGAATACTTTGGGTAATATTGGATTGTGTAGAGCGTTATTTTTTTATTTTTCTAATAGTGTTATATTTCACAAGTTCATAAAATCGATTTTATTTTTATTGTTATTTTTGCTAATTGATTAAACATATATCTTCAAACGTAAGATTATCGTTGGTCAAGGAATCAAAGCTCTAATTTACCTTTCATTTGTTGGTAAATGTACGAAATATACAAAAATGCTAAATTCAGCAAGAAAGAAAATTTCTTCAGTAGTGAGCTTTAGTTATACGAGGAAAATCAATTAAGGAAAAGATGAAACATTTTCACAAGGAAATCCACTAAAAAAAAAGATGAAAAGAGTTATTAGAGAGAAATCAAATAAGGAAAAGCTGGAGAAACTGTCAAAGGGAAATAAACTAAAGAAAAGTTGACGAAACTATCAAAAGGAAATCAACTAAAGAAAAGTTGGAGTAATTATCAATAGGGAATCAACTAAAGAAAAGTTGGAGTAATTATCAAAAGGAAATCAACTAAAGAAAAGTTGGAGTAATTATCAAAAGGAAATCAACTAAAGAAAAGTTGGAGTAATTATCAAAAAGAAATCAACTAAAGAAAAGTTGGAGTAATTATCAAAAGGAAATCAACTAAAGAAAAGTTGGAGTAATTATCAAAAGGAAATCAACTAAAGAAAAGTTGGAGTAATTATCAAAAGGAAATCAACTAAAGAAAGGTTGGAGTAATTATCAAAAGGAAATCAACTAAAGAAAAGTTGGAGAAACTATCAAAGGAAATCAACTAACAATAGTTGAAAAGTTATCAGAAGGAAATCAATCGAAGAAAACTAGAAAACATTATATATGAAAGAAATAAAGAAAAAAATAATTCAAGAAGTTACCTAAGGGAAATCAATTAAATGAAAAGGTTATCAAAGGAACTTCACTAAAAAAAGTTGAAGAAATTATCGGAGGGAAACCAATTAAAGAAAATGTGTAGCAATTATCAAAGGAAAGTTGACTAAGGAAAGATTGAAGACGTTGTCAAAAAGAAATTAACCAACCTGAGAAAAAGATGGTCAAAGATATGTAGTCATTTTCATGTTCAGAATATATAAGATTCTTTTAAAGAAACACGGAGAAGAAATGATAACTGAAGATCTTGGCACCAGTTCAATCCAAGGATAGAGCATAGAAAATTGTTATCTCTGTACTAGGATCGATAAGACTTTAAATCTTTTCTATAAACAGACAATATACAGGCCATTAAGACGATCATTTTATGAGACAGAAAGAGGTGAATAAAAAAATTGGTTAGTGGAGTAGCAACGGAATGTATTTAAAAAAGTAAAGATAAAAAGCAGGAAAAAACTACTATAGCTGATATAATACAAAGACGTGACAAAGTTGAAAGAAAAATAAACGGAGAAATTGTTATTCCACAAATATTTCATCCTATTATTTTTTATTTAACTCCAATTAAAATAACTTCATCTAATAAAAATTTGATATAAATATTTATACAACTTTTGTTTGAATTGTTCATGTAAAAATGATGCTAAACAATGCGTTTTTTTCTTCTAATTTGGTTCAAAAACGATTATTTTATAGTGTCGATTTCATGTTTCTTTTGATAGACTACACTTTCTGAGAAACTTCAAAGATCGGGATCCATACTTATTTTCAGTATAATATATAAGGTTGTGTAATTATGTTTTAGGCATGTGTTTATCAGAAACTGAGGTTGCCTTTGGAAATGTTATACAAAAATTGCACAGAGACAAATGTATCTTATTTTATTTGCTCTATCAGCATTTAGCTGTTTCTGAAGTTTTTTAGTTCGTAAAGATAAATTTCTACATTTCAATCTTAAAATGTTAAACAAACTTGACTAGGTGCTGTGTAAATATTTTGATTAATGGCCACCTGAAAACTTTGTTATATATTTTTTAAGTCAACCTTACATAAGTCTATAGGAAATAATATTACTTGCTAGCTGGAGTACCCGTCCCCTGGACGGAAGTTATGTAAATTCATGATTGATGAAAGGTTACCTTAGGACATAAAAATTTGCATAAAAACTGCAAAACGCAAAATGTGAAACCGCCAATTTGCATGTATCTCCGCATGGACCAAACAAACCTTCATGCCAATTTTGGTGAAGATCCATCTACAGTGGGTGAAGTAGTGATAAAAAAAGGAAAAACGCAAAATGCAAAACTGAAAATTTTTATGTACCCCTGCGTGTACCCAATGAACATCCATACCAAATTTAATGAAGGTCTATTCATATCCTGCGAAGTAGTTACATTTACATACAACAGCCAGTACTATTATATTTATATAGGTTTCTTAAGACAACCTTACATAAATCCATAGGAGTTCATTTAAGCGAAATTCTATTGCCTTGATTGTTAAAATATGTCATTATTATTATTTGCATCAATCATTTTATATATATTCTATTCCAGAATAGTCTCGTAAAAAATATAGGTTTGTTACTTTATATAACAATAGATGTCACTAGCAAGGCTGAAAAATTCTCAATGGATTGATCTGCGTTTCAAGTTTTAACTAAGGTGGGAGGAACTTACACTTTCATCGAGTGAGAATAACAGGAGCTTTTTTAAACAACAGTTCTAAAGCACTTGTTGTTGCAAAAGTTATTAAGTCAAAGTTTAAAGAACGAAAAAAAGCACTTTCCAAAATAAGAGCTTTTTTTTTCATTGGAGTAATATACAGATATAAGCAAAGGTTTTATTGTGATACCGTAAAGGTATTTTCATCCTGAGGAAAATTGCCTAGTCTTTTCAACGTCCTTAAAAAAATGAGTTATTAAGTGAGTAAGTGATAGGAGAAAGGAAATACTTTTAAGGTATGATCAGAAAAAAAAGTTGAATTGTACTGTTAGTTATTCAAAACATATAGTTAATATTTAAAAGTAACTATTTTATTATTACATTCTCTAATTAAACTTGATTTATGGTCTTGTGGTGAATAACACGTAATGACATCCTTTATTTAGCGTACCTTTGGACTAATTAAACATCATAATTTCATATCTATCTTCATTAATCGTTTAATTACATTCCTAAAGGGACAAACAGAAATTTAATAATTGTGTTGTACTTGAACACAGGTTCTCTGAATACTAAGATGGAATGTTAATTTGTAGGAAACTCATATTATTAGATAAATAACAGATATAAGGCATCTTTCCTCAAAAACCAAATTTATCATAACCGTCTCTTCGTATGCTATTTCTTAAACAAACGACCTTTTGCAATAAAGGAAGATATTAGAACTTAGTTTATTATATTCAGTCGCTTCTATGGCAGACGATGTTATGTTTTGGTCATGTTTGTTTTTAAAAAGAAATCTCGGGCTTTGAAAAATTTTGTTGTTGTTGGTTTATAAATTACTTAGAACAATGGTTGGGCATGAGTTATTGATTAGTGTTGTTGTTGTTGGTTTAGAAATTACTTAGAACAATGGGCTGGGCGTAAATTAATGATTAGTTTTGTTGTTGATGGTTTATAAATTAGTTAGAACAACGGTTGGGCATGAGTTATTGATTAGTTTTGTTGTTGTTGGTTTATAAATTACTTAGAACAATGGGCTGGGCGTAAATTAATGATTAGTTTTGTTGTTGATGGTTTATAAATTAGTTAGAACAATGGTTGGGCATGAGTTATTGATTAGTTTTGTTGTTGTTGGTTTATAAATTACTTAGAACAATGGGCTGGGCGTGAGTTATTGATTATTTTTGTTGTTTTAGAAATTACTTAGAACAATGGACTAGGCGTGAGTTATTGATTAGTTTTGTTGTTCTTGGTTTATAAATTACTTAGAACAATGGGCTGGGCGTGAGTTATTGATTATTTTTGTTGTTTTAGAAATTAATTAGAACAATGGGCTGGGCTTGGATAGTAAAATCTAAACGTTCATGGTCCACGACCTGCTGCCGCACTTCGTGTCGTAGTTACGCTGAGTGACTGTCAGATTCCATTATTCAGTCGTACAACAGTAACCAAGAATTGGCAGTGGGTGTCTTCACTTTAGTTTGTGACTTAAAGGATAGCACTTTGTGTGGAAAATTCTGAAACAAAGATCCTAAGTGTTCCTCTGCTTAAATATTAACTAACCTATACTAGGATAATAGGATAAACGTAAATAGTTCATCAGGATATCTGACAGAATTACCAAGACAAAACTTCAATTATCAACAACCACTTTACCCCAGGATCATAAAAGTTCCAAGGATTAAGATATAGAAGTCGAAGATCCAAAAAGTTCCACAGCCTAAGGAGGATTAAGATATAGAAGCCGAAGATCCAAAAGGTTCCACAGCCTAAGCAGGATTAAGATATAGAAGCCGAAGATCCAAAAGGTTCTGCAGCCTATAACGAACTTATTATTATGTATTTATTTTAATATCAACGTTTGTTTAGATTAAGTTTATATTCAGAAATATGCATAGCTTATAGTGTTAAATATGTATTGCGAAATTCCCGCCTATTCTTCAAAGTTGTAGAAGATTCTTGAGAGTAAGAATCAACAATATATGTATGTACGTAAACGCTTAAATTTGTATTGTTACATAATCTGAATTTTCTAGAAAGCCTCCACACGCCTATAAATATAACCAACACGACGCGCCAAAAAGAGTATCTATTATTAGTTCGCTACAGTCAATGTGCTATAAACTTCGAAATCTATAACTGTGATTGTTATGACGCTTATCGATCGGAAAACTTCAGATATTTGACCAGGAGCACTTACAAAGTTCAAACATTACAAATCATTTAACTTCAGTGGATTCTCGTCGGAAATTAGTATTTTTTACGAAAACATTGTATAAATTCATCGTAGAAAACTCGGCGTGTGTGACTGGTGAATAACGAAGGACAAAGCTAGCTAGCTTTCCTTTAAGTGAATTGTACTTACATCAACTCATAATCAG
>NW_013667780.1:42174-46944 GCF_000517525.1 Limulus polyphemus
TAAGAAGGATTAAGATATAGAAGCCGAAGATCCAAAAAATACCAATAACTTAGAGTAATTTTGCTGTACAAATAATTAATTCTTTTTAGAAACTGTACGTATAATCACCTCTTGCTGAATGTGGGAGGATGAAAAAAAGGTTCATTGTAAGATCATTATTGTTTGGACCAGCCGCCTAAATTATGGTACTTTTATGACCATTCATTCACGTGCAATTGTTAGTAGCTGTGGGGAATATTGATGCTTATACGAAGAGTGTACAGGATGGAATTACCTGCGTTATGATCAGTTACAACACACATTCATTTTACTGTAGAGTCTTACGTAAAGTGGAGTAGGTTTTTATCCCTTACATGTAATTTCCACACACAAAAATTAATTAAAGAATGAAACATATAATACACACCTAAGTATTTTGTAAGAGACCCCTTGTGGAGATTAATAAAGGTACCTTCAAAAGACAAGATTTTTTTTAATATATATATAGCAAAGCTTGATTATAAATGTGTGTTTAACACTATAGCCGAGAAACATAGGATAAAGAGCAAACCAATAACCATTTGCATCGATTTGCGTTCAAAGAGCGCAAGGGAGGGGGGTAGTATACAATCTAATTCAATTAGTATTAAAAAAAAATCTTTATTTCTCCGCTAGGGGATCTTGAAAGAATGTATAGAGATAAAAACTCTTTGTTCTCAACAAATTCTGCGATTATAAAAGAAAATGAATTAGTAAAAACTTACTTGATTCACCGTTGAGCTTCTGAAGTGAAATCAATTTTATCACCAGTTACAGAAGAAGCTTAAAAGGTAGCATTGCTGTCGTATTAAAGTAGGAAATAAAAAAAATATTTTATTTTCGAATTAATTCTTGTAGCTGATAGTAAATTAATCTTATGAAGAAACAAACATATATGAGGAATTATTGCTTTCAGGGTAATTTTGAGAAGTAATTTATCTGTAAAATCTGCACCTAGAAGGATTGTACTGTGATGTTTTCTGTAAAATCTGCACCTAGAAGGATTGTATTGTGATGTTTTCTGTAAAATCTGCACCTAGAAGGATTGTACTGTGATGTTTTCTGTAAAATCTGCACCTAGAAGGATTGTACTGTGATGTTTTCTGTAAAATCTGCATCTAGAAGGATTGTACTGTGATGTTTTCTGTAAAATCTGCACCTAGAAGGATTGTATTGTGATGTTTTCAAACAGTTATCAAATCTTTAGTTGACTGAAATTTTATTTAATTATATTCTACCAAAGTATTCCTGGAACAAGGCGAAATTATGACACACTTTTTATATCGCGGAATTGAACGTTAAAATCACACTTTTTATATCACTCAAGAGAATGTTAAAATCACAGTTTTAATATCACTGAAGTAAACGTTAAAATCACACTTTTCATATCGCTAAAGTGAATGTTAAAATTACATAGAATCGCTCTGAAGATACGTTAGTGATAAGTTTGTTCGTTTGTTGTTGTTGAGATGCACAAAGCTATATGTACCGTGTCCATCAGGGGTATCGAAACCAGGTTTTTACCGTTATAAACCGCCAGACTTACCGCTGAGCCACTGTTGGGCATGTTAGTGAAAAGACAACTTAAGTGAACTTATTTGTAAAATCTTCAAGCGAAGTTACAGAAAGGGTCATCTGTGCATGGTCGTCTCTAATTTTGAACTTATAGACTAGATGGACGGCAGCTAGTTAATAGGCCCACCGCCAACTCTTAGGCTACTCTAGTCTGACCGAATAGTGGGATTTGACTGTTACTCTCATGGTGGTCCACACACGTCTCCAAACTTCGGACGTTCGTGCAGCAACAGATTAGTCCATTCAATTTCTAACGACACGCTTGACCCAACAACTAAAAATGCCAGTGAAAACAACATAATTAAGTAAAGCATTCTTAGGTACCTTAATTATAATGGGAACAAAATGAAAATAGTGTTAGAACATTATCATGTATTTGTTACGCTTGTTATTAAGGGGATATTTGCTCTCTTCTATTGACGATTGAGTGGATAATAGAAATTATTGAATGCTATTTTATTGCAAGTTACAGCTTTTACAGTAAAGAATATTATTTTTTTACAATAGATTCAACGTTTCGATCACAAATTGCGATCATTTTAATGTACATAAGTTTTAACGGTAAAGGAAGTTTCAGTATTTTAATCAAAATTCAACAATCTAACAATGTATTTACATTTTAGAGTTGATAGTGGTTACTTCTGCATTTGCTTATCAATCCGCGTGAATTGACAGATTATTTATCTACGGTTAAACGAAAAATTAACAAAAAATTAAATAAATAAATGAAATATTTGGAATATGTTATGCGAAGTTTTTCCCTAAGATTAGGGATGTCTTGGGAAGTAACAATAAAAAATATGTTTGTTTGTTATGAATTTCGCGCAAAGCTACACGAGGGCTATCTGCGCTAGCCATCCCTAATTTAGCAATGTAAGACTAGAGGGAAGGCAGCTAGTCATCACCACCCACCGCCAACTCTTGGGCTACTTATTTAATAACGAATAGTAAGATTGACCATCACATTATAACGCCCTCACGGCTGAAAGGGCGAGCATGTTTGGCGGACGGGGATTCGAACCCGCGATCCTCAGACTGCGAGTCGAGCTCCCTAACCACTTGGCCATGCCGGGCCCAATAACAAAAAATATATACAGATGTGCGTGGGTGTTGATTAATTGTGGAATTGTTTGATTTTCTTAATAAGGTTTTTTCTAATTTTTCTTCTGTTAATGTACCAGCGATCGAAACGTCGCATCTGTTGTAAAAAAATAATTTTCCTTACTGTAAAAGTAAAATTCAACACCTATGTGTAACTTGTAATAAAATAATACTTAATCAGTAAGACAACTCAAAACTAAATGATTAATTACTTAATATGACATAATAATAAGGAGACAATAAGGGTGGGAGAGGTTAGGCTACAGTGACTACTATCATTGTCTACATATTCTTGTGGACCTGGGTACTGGAGGTTAGTAACTATGGCAAGTGCCTTCCTTGCAATAAATGTTTATCTAAGCCACCGTTTCTTTGTCGCCAATGGGCTAGAAAAATCGAGAGTATTACTGTCCACCTGCTATTCTGTTTTAAGTGATTAAGCTGTGTGATGTAGCACACATTGATAAAAAAAACAAACAAAAATATACAAGCTCCAGTTCTATTTCTTTCTCTCTCTCTCTTCTTATCGCGTTTCAAGGAAAATGTAAGAACTTCAAGTACCTTACATTTATCAAATTTTGAAAAATAGCCCCTAAATCTAAACTCTGTAAAACGTTTATTTTACTGAGTGCTCTGAATCGTAATTTATTTCACAATATATCCCTCGGCGGGACAGCAGTGAGTCTACTAACTTACAATGCTAAAAATCCGGGGTTCAATTCCCCGAGGTGGACAATGCAGGTAACTAAAGGTGGCTTTCCTCTAAAAACAGACAAACAGACAAACAAATTCCATAATAAATAATTTGTGACCTGTTCATCCATTTCTTTTACACGTTTGAGTTATTTAATATTGTCGATATGGACTAAAGGGGATATGTCCCCCATTCAAAGGTTATCACTTGTGTTTTTGGTTAAAAGAGATTTCCTAGTCTAACGTTGTTTCAGATTTATAAAAAAAGATTACATGAGTCTTCATCAATAAGCTCTATCTTGTGTTTGAAAGCCATTAACTTTCACACGTTCTAGCGTTTATTACCGATGGGTCCACATTAACTCTCACACGTTATAGCGTTTATTACTGGCGGTCCACATTAACCTTCAAACAATAATTTATTTTCAATAATTCTACGTTTTTGTCAGATACACCATTCCGTGTGAAAAAGTGACCTCAGCAATAATTAGTGGGATTAATTGCAATATTTTACGGTGTTTTTGCATATTTAACTTGTGATCCATATGTTAGTAGGGCTTCTGTAATCCATAAGCCATGGACTCACATGCAGTTTTGTGGATAAATACTTTAGAAAGAGGTGTTTGAAAAACTGATGAGGACTGCATGCCCCCTACCCAACACTAGTTCTGTGGTTAATAGGGTAATTGGAAGACTTTAGGGCTAATCGCATAAAAGGCTAATTATGGCTAATTTTACTGATAATCTTTGGAAAGTTTGAAAGGGACTACCATTTGTTCAGGGGCCCATCGATGGGTCACTGGTAAATCTGAGGGCTTATAACGCCAAAAAAAAAAAGGGTTTACCACCCTCGCGAGTGTGCACAGAAAAGATAGCCCATTGTGTATCTTCGTGCTTAACAATAAACAAACAAATCTTTTTTCATGGTGGTAATTTTTTATTGCTCAATCATATGTGAGTGTAGATTAACAGTGTACTTTAAACCAATCATGAGTGAGTGAAGTAGAGCAACAGTGTACTTTAAACCAATCATGTATGCGCTAAATGTAATATGAATATGCGCTAACCCAATCATGAAAGTTATGTATGAGCTAAATGTAATATCAATATCATGATAGTTGCGAGTAAGTGAAATGGGGTAAAAATGTGCGCTAACCCAATCATGACAGTTATGTATGTTTGTTTTCTTATAGCAAAGCCACATCGGGCTATCTGCTGTGTCCAACGAGGGTAATTTAACCCCTGATTTTAGTGTTGTAAATCCGAAGACTTACCGCTGTCACACCAGGGGACTGACAGTTATGTGTGAGTGAAATGGGGTAACAATGTGTGCTAAGTCAACCATGACAGTTATGTGTGAGTTAAATGGGGTAACAATGTGTG
>NW_013667780.1:47915-55148 GCF_000517525.1 Limulus polyphemus
CTAATTTGGCCGGAAATGTTTTGCGGGTCTCTACTAGTCTGATATGATTAAAACTACTTACAGAATACATTCTCGTTTTATTTGTATGTAATGTTATTTTTTTTATTTCCTCGAAAATCCTATATTTTATTATACCAAAAATACAAGTGAATCTCAAACTACGAACCAGAAACCATCTATCTAAATGTATGCTTAAGTATCCATTTCCTTGATCCCATGGGTTCATTTATCTAAATATATACTAAAGTATCCATTTCCTTAATCCCACAGTTTGTACGAGTTCATGTATCTAAATGTATACTAAAGTATCCATTTCCTTGATCCCACAGTTTGTACGGGTTTATATTAAGTATCCATTTCCTTGTTCCCACAGTTTGTACGGGTTCATGTATCTAAATGTATACTAAAGTATCCATTTCCGTGATCCCACAGTTTGTACGGGTTCATGATACTTAAGTATACATTTAGATAGATGAACCCGTACAAACTGTGGAATCACGGAAATTGATACTTTAGTATACATTTAGATATTAAGTATACATTTAGATACATGAACCCGTACAAACTGTGGGATCAAGGAAATGGATACTTAATTAGATAAGTAAACCCGTACAAATTGTGGGATCAAGAAAATTGATATAATTATTCAAGAACAATGTAAAGCGGTAGCGGTATACTTGTAAAAAGATATGTTATATAATTATTCAAGAACAATGTAAAGCGGTAGCGGTATACTTGTAAAAAGATATGTTATATAATTATTCAAGAACAATGTAAAGCGGTATACTTGTAAGAAGATCTGTTATATAATTATCCAGTGCTCAAGTCCGAAATCTGCATATTTTTAACTAACCCTGGAATAAATAATCTTTATGTTTAATCATATCTATGCGTGTGTATGTATCTTAATCCAATAATTGTTTTTGTTTTACTTTCATAAAATGTTAACTATTTTTATTTCGGTATTTGTATTTTAATGATAATACAGAGTGAACAAACGATTTTTTTTTCACTTCTGGCTGATTCATTTTATATTTTAGAGTAAAATTTCTTTATATAGCTATATATATATATATTTCGGTTTTGAAAACTTTGCTATTTCGAAAAAGACAAAAACATGTTGGTGAACGGCTAATATTTAGGGTTCTTACACAGTCGGTGAAGCCAGCTTAATAGCAGTCGTAGTATAGGATACTGCGGAAACGCTATTTTCAATTCAGAATAAAACAGATAAAATCAGAAATTGTCTTTCCTGCTCACTTATTTATCACGCTTAGGTTGTTTTATAAAGTTTTGTTGAATGTTTGTACAAATATATACAGAGGAAGAAAAGACTCGCGCTTGACGCCATAACCTCAGATGACAGAAGTACAGAGCATTTCCCTTTGAAATAGATATGCGTGTTTCATTAGGTAGGACCTTAAGATTTAATAACAATTTAACAGTTTGTTACAATCTGAGACTTCTGTCTGCTCTTTAGCGTATTTGTTTAACAACTTGTTACAATCTGAGACTTCTGTCTGCTGTTTAACGTGTTTGTTTAACAGCTTGTTACAGTCTGAGACTACTGTTTGCTGTTTAGCGTGTTTCTTTAACAGCTTGTTACAATCTGAGATTTCTGTCTGCTCTTTAGCGTGTTTGTTTAACAGCTTGTTACAATCTGAGACTTCTATCTGCTCTTTAGCGTGTTTGTTTAACAGCTTGTTACAATCTGAGACTTCTGTCTGCTGTTTAACGTGTTTGTTTAACAGCTTGTTACAATCCGAGACTTCTGTCTGCTGTTTAACGTGTTTGTTTAACAGCTTGTTACAATCTGAGACTTCTGTCTGCTCTTTAGCGTGTTTGTTTGTTTAAGCGCAAAGCCACAAAATAGGCTAACTGCGCTCTGCCAACTAGATGTTAATGTTGTAATTCCGTAAACTTACCTTTGGTCCACCAGGGGACCTGTTGTTTAACAGACTATCGATTGGATTTAATAATTGTTCTTAGTAAGCTTTCTTTCTATGGTTTCACTGAAACCACTTGGTAGCAAACAATTGCCTCGAAATATGAATTCATTGAAAAACACTGAACATATTTATATCAGACCAAATTACCGGGTAGGCGACAAGAATATCAAATAAATTTTAAATGATAAGCCATAAATTACATCCTACATATCTACTACAATGAATATGATTTAATTACTGTGTAAAGATTTATTTTTTGAATCTATGGAAGGGAAAGGTCAAGTAAACAGCAATCATCCTGTTGTAAACTGGTATGTGTTTTATCTGTTGTTTTCAAAATATTCTTTCTTGTATTAAGAAGGATCCAATTAAAAATAGTTTCCAGAATAAGAGATTCTACTTATGAAATTCTAGGTTATATACTGACAATCACGTGTTTGTCCCACGGCGCTTTAAAGGAGTAACAAAGCTTTCTCTCCTGTTTAGGAATACTTAAAATAATATTCCTATCAAAGTCTGGAATTTAATGTTTCACTTATGGTATGCGGCTCGAATCTCAAAAGTACATGATGCGTGTGTTTTACAGAAGACTAAAACGGATAAATGCTGCTTTGATTAATTTCGAAAGAGGCTTTCCGTTTTCCAAGTTCGTTAATATTGCAGTAAAAGCTTCTATGAACAAATGAAAAATCGTACAAACTGTGGGATCAAGGAAATGGATACTTAAGTATACATTTAGATAAATAAACCCGTACAACTTGTGGGATCAAGGAAATGGATACTTAAGTATACATTTAGATAGATGAACCCGTAATAAATTAATCCAATTTTGTGATCGTATTGTTTTTATTTATATAAATAAAGGTATGTACTTCTGTAAAAACAATTTTTTATTTATTTATTTTTGATATATGAATCCAGTTTTGTGATCTTATTGCTTTTATTTAATCATATTTCACAAATTAATCCAGTTTCGTGATCTTATTGCTATTTTTTATATAAGCAAAGGTACTTACTTATGTAAAAAAGTTTTATTTAATCATATATGATATGTTAATCGAATTTCTTCGGAAAACTATTGAAAAAAACAATACAATAAAATTCTGAGAGGTGTTTGTATGACTGTTTGTTGTTCATCACAAAGCTGTATAATAGGCTATCTGTCTGTCCTATCACGGGTATCGAACTTCGAGTTTTAGTTATATAAGGCCACAGACTTACTACTGAGCCACTAGGGAGATGAGGTTAGGAAACATGATTTATTTTTATAAACTATAGACGCAGTGATATAAAAACGTTATGTTAAAAAAATACAGATTTAATAACCAAAAGCTGTCACCATGCTGCCAAACAGTCTAGTTATTTGGTTTTAGATACGTGATTTTAAATTACGATTTTTAGATCCGTGTGGTGTGCATAGTTATTAAATGTTAGGCATACATAGAGAAAAAAAAAGTCAAGATAAAGTTTATATGCATAGTGGCTCCGCTTTGAAAAATGCTTTAAAAAGAAATTACAGCAATTTATTTTAGAGGAAACTTTTCATTTTTACATCTTCAACTCGTTCTTGATGACATAATATAACGAAATGTAGCACAGTATTATGAAATAGACTTTTAAGGAAGATAAAAAAAAACAACTAAAGAACTTATATAATAAATGGAAAGGGGGGTACTTGCAGACTAATTTCAAGAAGTAAACGGTGATTGTGGGTTATAGAAGACCAAAATAAAAACGTGCGCGCACAGAAAAACGGATAAGAAACGTAGAGACAGATCTAGACAGCGATGAAGAGAAAAAAAAAGAAAGCCCTTTTTTTTTTGTTCTTGATTATCCACAGTTTTTCGATAACTAATGACTCTTCCAATTTCAACGGATTAGCAGAAGGTGGAAATTACCGAGGTTGTTAAGGCTTTGTCATTTCTCTCCATGCTTCTCTCAAAGACAACTGTATACAGTTAAAGCCAGGGGGATCTCCTCCTCGTGTTTAGGAATTGGCTGGGTCGATAAATAGAAGATCTGAAAATCGTGGTCTGAGAGAAGAGAAGCTGGTTGGTGGGTTCTATTAATTTTATTCTTGGAATACCTTCTTGTGTTGGTTTTGAATAGTCGTAAACTCTATGTTTGTACCACGCTGGTTAAGGAGAATTGTAGTATTAAGGCCTTTTAGCAAGTCCAGTGTTAACGGGAATGGAAGTGTCATGTCTGAATGCAACGAAATCTCCCCTATGACTAAAAGAACTTTCTGAAATTGGATAAGTACCCAAAAATCCCGTGGGATACCTTATACTAGAAACAGGCATCATTACTATGGAAAAATATCATACCGAACGCGTCATAACCGTGCCTGTAAAGTTCTCATTCCAGGATGAAAATAATAAGGTTGGACTGTACTTCAAATGTTATCAAAACCATCGCAATGAAATGCCCTTCTGAGAGAAACATAACTAGTTTTAGAACGATTCCTACAAGTTCGAAGTTAATTCTACATCTAAACGGTAAAACAGACAGGTTTCAGAACTTATACCATGATGTTTTATAATATAATTTAGGATTTGATTTCCACTTGATTAGGGAACAAATCTTAGTGTTGGAAAATTAGCATATTTTGTCGTTAAGGTAGAATAATCAGTATAGAGAAAAAGTCTTAGATTTTGGAAACGTAATAGGTTTATGATGCTTTATGCAGTAGTTTGATGCTAAATACATATATTGTCAAAAACAATGTAAAGTGGTATACTTGTAAGAAGATATGTTATATAATAATTCAAAAACAATGTAAAGCGGTATACTTGTAAAAAGATATGTTATATAATTATTCAAGAACAATGTAAAGCGGTATACTTGTAAGAAGATATGTTATATAATTGTCCAAGAACAATGTAAAGCGGTATACTTGTAAGAAGATATGTTATATAATTGTCCAAGAACAATGTAAAGTGGTATACTTGTAAAAAGATATGTTATATAATTATTCAAGAACAATGTAAAGCGGTATACTTGTAAGAAGATATGTTATATAATTATCCAAGAACAATGTAAAGCGGTATACTTGTAAAAAAGATATGTTGTATAATTATTCAAGAACAATGTAAAGCGGTATACTTGTAAAAATATATGTTATATAATTATTCAAGAAAAATGTAAAGCGGTAGCGGTATACTTGTAAAAAAATATGTTATATAATTATTCAAGAACAATGTAAAGCGGTATACTTGTAAAAAGATATGTTATATAATTATTCAAGAACAATGTAAAGCGGTAGCGGTATACTTGTAAAAAGATATGTTATATAATTATTCAAGAAGAATGTAAAGCGGTATACTTGTAAGAGGAATATGTTATATAATTATCCAAGAACAATGTAAAGCGGTATACTTGTAAAAAGATATGTTGGAATTGTGAAGCCGTGTGTGTATGTGTAATGATAGGTAATCTGTGAACAATATGGAGTTTGAAATCAAGTTGTTATTTATTTAGAGGACAAATATTTCTGGATTTAGCTGCAGCATTTTGAAATTATCGCATATCAAAAGTTTAACAAATGTCATGTTTATCCTGTGTTTACTTGGAATCCATCCAGAAATTAAACTTAAACTTAAAATTCTTTCCATTGAAATATATAAAGAACTTAACTGAAGACGTTATTATTTCCCAACAAAAATGTTCACTTTCCATAGAGATAAACTAATACTTACAAGGGAACTGACTGCTTTATAAAACATTCAATTTCTTAGATGGCGCTTCAGAAACGTGGCCTAACATGAGTCTAAATGGAGGTCTTACCAATACCGATCGATGCCACAACCAAACAAGCTAGACGATTTGAGTTTTGTATCGATTTTTCTGGACCTTAACATGAGGAACGCCTTGAAATTGTCGAGAACACCGAATGATTTTCTAACGAGACTTTTTAACCACGTGTTAAGTGGAAGCAGTTGTTGTCGAATGAAAAAAATTGATTAATGTTTTACCATATTATGGTTGATTAATCCAAACATTGATTTTATGCTACTAGACATAAAACGCAGAAATTCGTACTTTTTTATTTAATGTTGCTTAGCATAATAGTTTAGTAACTATAAAATCACAACTTTATGAGTTTTCATTGATTTGTTAATGTGCTCTTATTGCTTTTAATTATATAAATAAAGGTACCTACTTCTGTAAAACAAATTTTATTTAATCATGTATGACATATTAATCCAATTTTGTGATCTTATTGCTATCATTCATGTAAATAAAGGTACATATTTCTGTAAAACAAATTTTATTTAATCATGTATGACACCAATGTGTGATAAGCCAACCATGACAGTTATGTGTGAGTGAAATGTGGTAACAATGTGCGCTAAGCCAACCATGACAGTTATCTTAATGATAGTTTGTATTCAACTATGCAACACAACAACCAAGCCCTAAAACATGGGTAGATTAAGTTTGATAACACATGGGTGGATGAAGTGTGATCAAATTATCATTGCTTCTCTCTCAGAAAATGATGAATTTATCCCAATTCACACACGCACACACACAGGGAACTGTGAAACCGTGTGTTGGGTAATGATATGTAATATGTGAATGATTAGCACATGTTCAGGGAAGTGTAAAGCTGTGTGTGTTATCTGTGAATGACAAACAAATGTTCAGAGAAGTGTAAAGCTGTGTGTGTTTGTAATCTGTGAATGACAAGGACATGTTCAGGGAAGTGTGAAGTTGTGTGCGTGTGTAATCCGTGAATGACAAGCACATGTTTAGGGAAGTGTGAAGCCGTGTGTGTATATAATCTGTGCATGACTAGAAAATGTTCAGGGAAGTGTGAAGCCGTATGTGTGTTTCATCTGTGAATGACAAGCACATGTTCAGGGAAGTGTGAAGCCGTGTGTGTGTGTGTAATCTGTGAATGAATAGCACATGTTCATGGAATTGTGAAGCCGTGTGTGTATATAATCTGTGCATGACTAGAAAATGTTCAGGGAAGTGTGAAGCGTATGTGTGTTTCATCTGTGAATGACAAGCACATGTTCAGGGAAGTGTGAAGCCGTATGTGTGTTTCATCTGTGAATGACAAGCACATGTTCAGGGAAGTGTGAAGCCGTGTGTGTGTGTGTAATCTGTGAATGAATAGCACATGTTCATTTTACCCCATTTCACTCACACATAACTGTCGTGGTTGGCTTAACGCACATTGTTACCACATTTCACTCACACATAACTGTCATGGATGATTTGTCACACATTGTTACCCCATTTCACTCACACATAACTGTCGTGTTTGGCTTAG
>NW_013667780.1:56148-62610 GCF_000517525.1 Limulus polyphemus
ATACTTCTTGTTTCATACAACAATTGTAGCGACTTGATCACTGAGCTTTGCAGCTCTCTGCCGCAGGCAGACTGTTTGTCGTCGAGTGAATAATGCGCATGCGCGGTTTTTCTTGGGGAACATTCTAGCTACGCATGCTTATGCAGCAGGTTCTCGGGTAGAAAGCGTAACGGTTGTACATACAAACAAGCAGAATAATAGTATAGATGATAGTTTCTTGTTATGGTCTTTCGTATACACAGTTGTAACAAATTGTAGTCAAATATTGGTTTGTTGTCAATTAAAATGTTGGCATGATAACAAAAAATGAACGACTTCAAAGCAATAACAAAACAAACAAAACCAAAACTACTCCCCCTGTGGCACAGCGGTATGTCTGCGGACTTACAACGATGGAAACCGGCTTTCGATACCCGTGGTGGGCAGAGCACATATAGCCCATTTTGTAGCTCTGTGCTTAACTTCAAAAAACAAAACAAACAAAACCGAAACCACAATACTGCAAGGTTTCTTTTTTTATTTAAAAAAATGAGAGAATAACATCCCAGTGATGTCGAGTAGAATTTAAAAGGCTATCATCTATTCCAAATACTCTTCTATTCCAAATACTCTTTTCTTCCTCTCATGGAATCAAGTTTCCGGACTCGTTGCACTCATTGGAGTTTGAAGCAAATATTTGCGGATCAAATAAATAGGAAGCGTTTGGCCTCCAATAAACTTTCCTGGAACTAAGAACTTTAGACGTGCTGTTAACTTAACAGAGTAGCCACTCTTAAATCATGACACAAAACTAATAGAATCGACAACGCGTATTAGTAGCGTGGGTGCTGCGGACTCTTATGATTTTAATGAATTTTGCTGATGGGGCGACGTGAGATGCTTTTAATGTAACTTGTGGACGAGCGTGGCATAGTGGATAGCGTATGTGGATTGTGGATGCGAGGATTTATTTTTCGCGTCCCGTTACGACGAAAACGTGCTCCGCTCTTTGGAATCTTTGGTATAACAAAAACAGTCAAATCCCACTATTTGGTCAGACAAGATTATCTCAAAAATTTGTGGTTGATGGTGTTGATTGGCTGTTTAGTCTTTCAGCCTAACATTAAGGATGGTTATGTGCAGATAGATATCGTGCAGCTTTACATGAAATTCTGGAATAAATCTGTAATAATAGAAGAGCCTGTGTGTGTGTGACCGCCATAGCTCTACAAGGAAAGAACCTAGAGACCTGAAACTTTTCACGCATAGTATGAGGATTTCGAGGGTGTGCACCTGGGTATTATTTTTTATATTTTTTTCTATAATAATAAAATAGCCTGTGTATGTGACCGCCATAGCTCCAAGAGGAAAGTACCTAGATGCCTGAAATGTTGCACTAAGGGGGTTCCGAGGGTGTGCACCTGTGTATTATTTTTTAGATTTGACTCAAAGAGATCTTAGCCAATTTTTTGCCTTATAGTGTTTGTCCTATAATACTTGAGTCCCATAATTCTGTTTCTTGAAGGTCTATAGAAAAGTATCATATTGTTGTCTTATTCTCAATTACTAAATGAACAATATGTGGAGGTTTTCTGCCAAATACTATTTTTCAACAAAAACATGGAAAGAAAAATACAAATCTGGGAATTAAAAAAAAGTTGAATTGAACTAAGTTTGGGAAACGGAAACAAACAACTGAAGAAAAATATGGAACAGAGAATATTGGATAATTCGGATAATGAAAAGGATTCAAATAAAAACAAAGGAAGAAAAAATAACGTATCTGAGAAGCTAGATTTAAATTATTTGCTTTTAAAAATAGTTGAATTGAATTAAGTTTGGAAATGGCAACAGACAAATTAATTAAAGAAGTAGCGCATCAGGGTAGCTATAGAAGTAATTAAGATAATGGAGACGCTTGACTGGTACATTGAGGCCGCTGTGAATCGTAGAGGACCTTAGAATCCCGCTGTGGAGCGTAGGCAATTTATGTTATTAAATAATAAAACGAAAATGCATAAAAATAAGGAAAAGCACAAAAATGATCAAACTGTTGTTTTTTTTATTAATCTTGAAAGCTTAAACATTACAACTGCTCGTTTATTTCTCTATTTAAGGGTTAACTCTTTAATTTTAAACTGATAATCTGTAGGGAAAGCAGTTGATATACATTACCAATCGCAAAGGTTTGGGTTACTCTAATCGAATGATATGATTTGACTGTCTCTCTTATAACGCACTCTCGTCACAAAGGGCAGAGAATGATTTGGCATGCATTTAGAATGCATACATAACTTGCACATACATTTTGCACACACAATTTTGATTTTTATTTTTTTATTGACGTTCTTTTTCTTCTGGAGTTTGACAACTAGAATAATATATTCAACTTCAGAGAAACATAACCAAAACTTTTCTAGCTTTAGTTAATACATCAGGCGCCAGGACTTCCTAAATATTTCTGTCAGCTCTCTGCTTTGCTTTGTCGAGTCGACGAATTCGAGTAGAGAAAATATGCGAACTTCTTGTATATAATATAATGTAACCTTGTATAAAAACTAGTGATGCAAGAGTATGACGTCTTAACTTAAATTTGATTCTCAAAGTGACTTTCATGCATTCATAATGGTTTTTTTTTCTTTTGCTGATATTAATGTACTTTCTATCTTTCCTGAATTTATTTTGTAAATACACGCTGGAGTGTAAAGACGTTTTGGTTACTTAATCGATTCAAGCAATTTTGAGAGAGAGCTTCCGGATTCATAACAGTTTGGTAAGCACTCTGTTTGTGTTTATGCTTGACTGGTTCTGGTCATTTATATAGAGAGATACATTTCTTTAGAATACTGTTCCCTCATCTATTTATCTATCTCTGCCTGTCTGTACGTTAAACTTTATTAACAGTTGTATTTGTGAATATTAAGAGACATTTTCTTGCATTGTTTGTTTATGTAATTCAGAAATGGTGATGCTTATTGTGGAGCAATATGTGCTATTTTCAACCTGAACAACAGAACCTTCCACAAAGACCCACATTATGCAGTGATCTACAAGATTCAGTCATAGTTACCCTATTGACCCGTTGAAGGCAAGTCAACAAGATTCAGTCATAGTTATCCTATTGACCCGTTGAAGGCAAGTCAACAAGATTCAGTCATAGTTATCCTATTGACCCGTTGAAGGCAAGTCAGCCAGCAGCGTCCACTGTGTCCATAGCTAACCCTTAACCGAATTTATTCTCAAAGCTGTAACGCTTCCTCATCTAAAAGTAGGGTGTGTTCAGTGATATATCGCGGCTCGAATCTTGGATCGTCGTACACACAACTCGGCTAGAAATCACTAATCCCTTCATTTTTAAAACGTCACTTTATTATTCTGCTTTCTTTAACTTCGAAAAGAACAGTGTGTCTAGTTTTAAATCAGTCTTTATTATACTGCTTTCTTTAACTTCGAAATAAACAGTGTGTCTAGTTTTAAATCAGTCTTTATTATACTGCTTTCTTTAACTTCGAAATAAACAGTGTGTCTAGTTTTAAATCAGTCTTTATTATACTGCTTTCTTTAACTTCGAAATAAACAGTGTGTCTAGTTTTAAATCAGTCTTTATTATACTGCTTTCTTTAACTTCGAAATAAACAGTGTGTCTAGTTTTAAATCAGTCTTTATTATACTGCTTTCTTTAACTTCGAAATAAACAGTGTGTCTAGTTTTAAATCAGTCTTTATTATACTGCTTTCTTTAACTTCGAAATAAACAGTGTGTCTAGTTTTAAATCAGTTCAACAGAGAAAATGTAATTAGCGATTATGTTCAATTCATAAATACGACATTAAATATGACTACCCTCATAGTCAACCTACTAGGCACTATCTCGATCTGCCATCATTCTAAATCAGTTGCTTGGATACCAAATTACTTCAGACACCTATATTTATCTTAAGAAACACATACATACACGCCTATTTGTAATGCTTTCAAGAGAAAACAAGTTTCGCGATTAAATACAAAAAACAGAAATACTAAAGCATTCAGTTAAATATTCCCATGTTGTGTAATCATAAATAGCATTTTAACTATGTTTTTACTTCTTACATAGTGAACCAGTTACCAAACTTGAAAAAAAATCATTTTCATAAAATAATCCTACATATCTATAGATTTTTTCAATTTTAAAAACAAAATTTTAGCTAAAATATGTATAATTAAGACAGTATTTATTAAAACAAAATCGTAGAAACCAATATTCTATTAGATCTCGATCTGTCTGTTCATTAATGTCAAACTAAAGTAAAATTCTTCGTATTGTACTTAGGGCTGCGTGTCCTAGTTGTTAGTGTGTTTGTACTGTTAATTACAGGGTTTATGATTCACGTAAAAAGAAATTTATGACTGGATGGGCATTATAAGGGTTACCAGCAAATCCCACTATTCGATAAGACAAGATTAGCCCACGAGTTGGTGGAGGGTGCTAATGACTAGCTGTCGTCCCTCTAATTTTTAGAGACGGCTAAGCGCAAATAGCCCTTGGAGCAACTTTGGGCGAAATTTCTGAAACAAACAAAGAAAAATTCTAGTGAACTTCCATAAAAACAAACTGTATTAATTCTGTTGTTGACGTATAACATAGGAAAATGATTGTTTATTTCAACTGAATTGTTATTTATTTTTTATACATGGATTATAGTAAAATCACGTTATTATAAGTTACATAAAAATTGTATTAGAAACAGGACCAAGATCTGTAAACGTACTTATCGAACGGAGGTTTCGGAATCTACAAATTTCATTATCATCCATCATCTGTATATTCCTAAACGATGGTTGAATTCATATGTTTGTGGCTGTCGAACCCCAAATTTTAGGGAATAAATAAGTTCAAATGTTGCTGTTTAACTTCTGTTTGTACTTATACTCCTGTTTCCAGATGGTGAACTTTTATTGAAACCATTAGGCTTATGAAAGTTGATCACCCACGTATGCCTATATAAAAATTCATGCTAAATTTAATGCGAGTTTTTATTGTCAAACTTTTATTGTAACTATATGAAAATAACGATCTTTATTAAACTTTTTACTAGCCATCTATAAGTATACAATGTTTGTACTTCTTTTAAACTATTTATTGTGACTTAGCTTTCTTTAGATTTTAGGTTTTAAATCTTGTGAAACCTGAGATCTAAAAATGTGACTTAGCTTTTTTTAGATTTTAGGTTCTAATACTTGTGAAATCTGAGATCTAAAAGTGTGACTTAGTTTTCTGTAGATTTTAGGTTCTAAAACTTGTGAAACCCGACATCTAAAAATGTGACTTAGCTTTCATTGAATCCAGAATCAGCAGACGTTGTTTATTTTTTTCAAATAGTCCCATAAAATATAACAAGATGGTAAGATAGTTAAATCGAGATTTTCAGCCCTCACAACCCGAAAGATGTTCACAAACAGCTTTCATTTCAAAGTGAAACGACTATATTACAGGTCAGAATTATTTGTTAACTGAAATAAGCCACACATTTGATTGTATTTTAGGATTAATTATAAGTTATATAAAGAATAGCTCTTATTTTTAATAATCCATCTTGCTTTTTATTTCACCAGCAAAAATCACTTTGCTTAAGAAACAGCTCGCTTTGCCAATGTTTAATTTCTAGTGTAGCTTGGTAAAACATGGTTAAAAAGGTAAGATCTGAGACATTTTATAAATGTTACCTGTACCTAGAGATCTTTCGACCTCCTTATTTCCAAGCATTTAACGGTTATTTTGTTAACTTTTCAATGTCTAACGACGCGTACTTTTGCAAACCTGAAATGCTGCGTTTAAACTTTCATCACAGGTTTCAGCTTTCTATTGAAGAAATATTTTGTTACAGTAATAAAACACCATGATTATAACACGACACTGATCAAATAATACAAGAAGTTATAATTCACTGTATAAATTTGCTACTCAGCTCTGGGTTTTAATATCTCCACCCGGTTTTATATTTTATAAAAACACAACAACCCCAAAACATAAAAACTTGTAAGTATTTGTGATATTAAAAGTGAAATGTTCGTGTTTACTGATTTGAATTTATGATCATAAAATTATGTTATCAAATATGATTCATCAGTATGTTGGTTTTATCGTAACACAGTACTTTTTATGATATATTTTATAATGTTTGGCTGTTACATAAATGTTGCTTTTTATGGTGCTTCACAAAGCTACACAATGAGCTATTTATGCTGTGCTTCTTCAGGGGTATAGAAACCCGGATTTTAGAGGAGCATTTCTTATAAAAGATGAAATATATACAAAAGGTGTACGTCAGATTTTCTTAAGAAAGTCGAAAAAGCAGCAAGAAATAGTGTTAAAGAGATAATGTGTTTTTTTTCATATTTTTCACTGGTTTGTTTTAAACAAAACCAAACAAGTAACTCTAGAGAAATCTTCCAGAATTCCCGGACAACTGAGCATCTATTAAATCACTATATAACTGATACC